>NW_027104612.1:278209-538111 GCF_902728285.1 Clytia hemisphaerica
TGAGAAACTCACAGTATATTGTGCCTGCTGCCCGCTGAACTTATTCAATAGAATTCGATAGATTTCTGATCTACTCTCTTTTAGTCAGAACTACGGAACCATACATTTCTTTTTCAAATTCCTGTATCAAACAGTACCCATTATGTCCTCAACTAAGCTTGAGGTCTATTTTTAATGTTTGCCTATGAAAAATTATGAAAAGTCACTTATCTTATCTCTTTAAAAGAGTCCCGCACTAGAACAATTCTTGGTGTTTTTAAGCTTAAGAGAGCTCATTACAATTTTCTCTAACAAATACAATTTCTTGCAGCCTTTCATCGAACTGAGGAATTCAAGACATCCGTGCAGTGCTTTGTCATGGAAAGGAGAAGATTTCATCCCCAATGATATTCTGCTCGGGATTGACGAGGTACGAAAAGCTTGCTCCAACTTTCGATCTTAGTTCAAAATTTCGAGCGAAAGTTGAACGTTTGCAAGAATTATTTGGTTTAGCTTTTCTCTGCCGCTAAAAAAACCATTTCCCACTTGTCTTAGAAATATATGATTGCTGTACGAAATTAAAAACAATCGCTAAATAGACTTAGCTCCCAAAGTGTTATTTTGTCTTCTGTTGATACCGGAGGGGGGGGGTACTCACTGCATCTACCGTACGTGTGACTCTTAAGGGTCATTTTCCAAGCTTCACAAGGTGCACTGTAAGGGTTGAAATGAGCAAAGATGAGAAACAGTGCACTCTAGGGGTGTAAATTTGGAAAATCTGACCATTTTTGCCTAAAAATGGTAAAAGATTTTCAAGAAAATGTACCGTAAGCGTCGATTTTTCGTCCAAAACTTACTCAAATTTGGCTAAATTTTCTCTGCACTTTAAGGGTCCGATTTCAAAGGCCTAATTTTGGCCGCACGTAAGGTCGTTTTTGAATCGAGTGACCCTCCCCTCCCCCTGGGCATTGATATTACAATTGCTTCTTTTCATTGCAGGAGGGCAAGACAGATGATTCAACATTCGTGCTGATCACAGGCCAAACATGGGTGGAAAATCAACGCTGATGAGACAAGCTGGTACCATTCTCATCATGGCACAACTGGTGAGTAGTGTTTATCAGGCCCAGTCTCCTAACTCGAACTTCCATAAATGCCCCTTTAACTCGAACGATTATTGACCCTAGAGCCGGTTATATATAAAATTCGATCCTCCATAAACCAATCAACTACTATCGAACGACTACTGCCACCTCAAGAAACTTTAACTTTTCATAGATAGCTCGAAAAATCCCATAGCTATTAGCTTTCGGGTACCTAATAGCCGTCCCCCCCGCTAATTAATTTTTCAAAAATGTTCCACCTAGGACATTCTTACTCCAACCTCCCCCCCCCGCTTATTAATTTTTGGGAAAATGTTTTTGAAAAGTCCCTCCTTTGTCTAAATTCTGCTGTATTAACCTCCTTTTCCACCCAGGACATTTTTATTCTAACACCCCGCTTATTAAGTTTTGAGATTTTTTTTCGAGCCCCCCCCCCCCACGCCCACTTATTCTAACCCAGCTATTAGCCCGAGAGTGTACGTAAGTAGGACATTGTACAAAAGTTCATCGTGTCAAATATTTTACGTATCTAAATTAAGCGCTCAACTTTGGCCTGCTATTTAGAGTATTATGATTATTAGATCTTTGATGAATTCGGTGAACCGTGCTTAAAATATCTTTGATGATTTTGTTTAATCTATAGGGATGTTATGTTCCAGCAGATGTTTGTCGCTTCACGCCAGTTGATCGAGTCTTTACACGGCTTGGTGCTCGAGATCGAATCATGCACGGTAAGATGTGATTTGATATACTGGAAAGTTTTTTTGCAGCAATTAGATTTTTTAGAATTTTAGAATATGAAAATCAAATTATGTATTTCTGTTAAATTAAATCGGAATTTTTCGGAATTTTTTTTCGGAAAAGTGGCAAAATTTTAAGTCTGATTTGCTAAAACTGATGTATTTTTGCCCATTTTGCTCACCAAATACCAAATTTAGTACAAGGTACTCGCTTGAAATGAGTGATATACCCTCCCCTACCCTAAATGTAGTTCCGGGTACTAACTTTTTGGGATTCAAAATTAGACACCACCACCCGGCTTTGGCTCAGAGCCATTCTAGAAAAAGTGCGACATTCGGCTTAGCAAAACTCAAAAAATCGATATACTGTAGAAGTCTTTAAACCAATCCGAAAAGTTAATTTGGAGTTAATTTTTTGTCCGAAAATTTTAAATGGTGCAAGAAAATACCAAAAAAACACTCGGAAAAACCACGAAGAACCATAGACAAACTGCCTATCATTGTAAAGCATGCGTTGCAGGGCTATAATTCAAACTTAGAGGGTGAAAAAAATGAAACCTGAACATTTTTATGAACTTATTCCAAGTAGTATAAAAGCAATAATCAATTTAAGATTTAAAAGCTCCTCTAGATAAGGTACTGAAACAATTTTGAAAATATTATTGAAATGTCAATTCATAAAAAAAAGAATTTTTGCACTAACTTTTTGCACTCTAAGGTACCAGTACAAAACAAATTTTATACTTTTTGCAACATTTAAATATCTTGTTTTATAAATGAAAAAAAAAATTCTTTTCTCTAAATTGTAAGCTGAATTTTTTAATATTTCTATCAAGGATTTTTGTAACGTATGTTACCTTTTTCAAAAATGAATTACTTGTTTTCAGTGCCCTGCTGCTATACCCCTTCCCTGATTACAGTTCTCATTAACAGGAAGGTCAACCTTAATCATGACTTTCATGTTTCTTGTTTAGGTGAATCGACGTTTTTTGTGGAATTAAGCGAAACTTCGATTATTTTCCAGCATGCGACAAAGCACTCGCTAGTTTTGCTTGACGAGCTAGGTAAATTAACTTTAATTTAAGCCAAATCTACAAATATTTTTGATTTATCTATACGTTCAGTAATACCGAAATGTGTTTCATGCTCGTCTCGTCATCTATGTAAAAGGCGTTTTCTACACGCCAATTTTGTCGGTGACTTTTCGAAAATTCAGGCAAAATCTTTTCTCTGCGTTGACTACTCGCTCCTTAAAAATATGTAAACTATTTTGCCCGATATTGGTTTCTTTTTTCGGACGACAAATTTGAGGAGCGTGTTTAGAGCGCTTAAGGAATATATATGTTTTGTAGGTCGTGGAACAGCAACATTCGATGGCACTGCAATCGCATCGTCTGTTGTCAATGAATTATCAACGAAGTACAATTGTCGAACATTCTTCTCTACCCATTATCATTCTTTGGTTGATGACTTCACGGAGAATCCCAAAGTGAAACTCGGTCACATGGTGAGTTTGTTACTGCTCTGCAATGTTTCTTTTTCTCATTTTATTTCATTTATAACAGTCCAAAAGAGTAAAGAAATAGAAAAGTATTGCGTGTTTTTAAAGAGAAAAGTTGTGTATAACAAAATCATTATTAGTAGGCCTGATTGGTGTAATTTTCGGGCAAATTTCGAACAAAGCACCAAATTTGGACCAGACATGCCTAATATCCAATGGATTGATATTAGAAGGGCGGCCCAGAAAAAATTTAAGAGTAGCCCTTGTTTCTGGACCCATTTATTGAAAAACTAGGCTAAAGCCCAAGGGCCCAATTTTATGGAAATTTCAAACTCATTTTAACCAAAACCAATTATAGAATCTGAAAGCTCTCGAAAAACTATATAGAAGACTTTTAAGCGAGTATGGTCGATTTCTGTACTGAACGGTAGTTATTTGATGAAGTGGTGGTTTCCCCCTCATAAATACTACTGTTTGATCGCCATAGGGCATAGAAAATCGTATGAACAAAACATGACAAAATCACTTTTTGATAAACAACGAGATTGCTCACGGGAACTTTTTGACCCGCATTCCGCGCGATCGTGTTTAATCGCCCGCTCCTCTCTTCAGTCTTTTGAGACTTTAAAGGAGTTTGGAGAGTGTCCTAACCCCTCAGATGGACGTTTCATATTTTATAGACACTAACAGGGTTTACAGCCCGTTTGCTGCAGTCCACTTCCAGATTTGGAATAAGACTCACTCTGCAACTAAAGAGTCCTGAAAATCTCGATTAGTGATCGGCTCTCACATGTTGTTTAAGAAGTTAATACCTCGAAAGGGTAAAATTAAACAGGTCATCGCAAATAAAGGTGTCAATAGTACCACCTTGGTTTGGCCGAGCGATGAACTGGCACGCATAAGGTGATCATTTTTGAGTGTTCGAATCTTATACGGTGCGTTGAAGTTTGTTATTTTGTCAGCGTTGACCAAACTTTTTCTGGTTTTATGAACTCTTATTGATATTTTGGAAAATTCCCGTTAAAATTTTAAAAACAAAGATTTCGGTTGGTTCGAAACGCAGGAGACAGGACGCATGAGACAGGACACAGGACGCAGGTCAGTACTGACAGGTCAGCTTTAATTGATGTATAAAAAAAAACAAAGAAAATGTTTGAAAAACAATCGTAATCGTTAGAAATATCATTCTGAAGGTATTTTATTGATCTCGAACCCTTTTAAAGGTCAAAATCTATCCACGTGCACAATCACATTCGCTATGTATCATATCTCATTATATCCTCCTGCATCACCTTGGGTACACGTTTTTTTTTTATTAGAACACCTAAAATTTGGTTGAGCCTGGATGTGCTTATTTTCTTGGCAGTTTTCAGCCTTTAATGTTCTTAAATGCGTTCTTAATTCTTCAGACTACTCTAAATCGACAATATCATGCAAAATAAAGAGCACTTAAAATTGGTAAAATTTGGACAATGTTTGACTCTCGATTTTAGAAAATCCATCCCTAAGTTCGGTTAAAACTGCTTAAGAAGAGGAAAAATTGTAGTTTCTTGTCATTTTTTTCCAAACTGAGGCTGGGCTTGTTCTTACGATGTTCTTAATTTTTTGACCAATTTCAGCCTCAATGTTCTTATAAACTGGGTTCTAATAAAAAAAAAACGTGTATGATAACAAAAATTGATTAAAATGGCGGCGTCAAAGGTTTATTATTTCATAACTATATCAATATTTTTATCCCCTGCCTCGTATTTTTGATGAAAATGACGTCACTTTCTTCATATATCTCTAAAACAGCTCTTTTGGAGCATTTAATGTTTTCAAAATATATCAATCTATATCCATTTGCACCGTCAGTATCCTATTAAGCATGAAAAAAAACATTTTGTAAATTGATTTACACACCTCGTATTTTGTGATAACATCTATAAATTTACGTAATCTAATTGTCATTTTTTCAATATTTGGCATTTATGGTTTGTTGTTTAAAAATCTTCTAAATAGCGTATTTTCTATATGTTACGTTAAGAGTGTGTTACAACTTTCCGGTCTGTAGTTTGTATGACCTGCGTCCTGTGTCCTGTCTACTGCATCCTGTGTCCGGCGTTTCGAACCAACCGCAAAGATTTTCTAAGTAGTGTCACCCCAGTGCAGTTTGACTTAAGTACAGTATTTCAAAATGGATCAGGTCAATGGATGGTCAAGAGGTAATAGTCGTGACTTTCCCTGCTCTTGAAAATCCAGTATTCCAAAACTTTCAACTAAAAAAAATGCATAACAATCGACTTTCGTCATTTTTGTTATCTTACAAATACTTTTTTCAGAACCACAAGTGAAAAGAAAAGCAAAACTGACTGAACATCTTGCTAAAAAATGATTGACGGGTGCGGGATTGCTCGCGCGGGTTAGAAATTGCCGTGAACAATCTCGGTATTTGTTAGAATGTAGAAAATCGATCATATTCCTTTTCTTTGCAAAGTTTCGTATTGCTTCACAACAGGGTCTATTTTGTTTTGTTTATATTTCACCACAACCGATAAAATAGCGTCGATTACCTAGTTCGAGACTTTTTATGGTAATAATATTCTACTTAAATAAGTTAAGTTTCTAATGTCTTGTTGATCTCATCAGCGAAAAGTGTTTCCAAGCAAGTTATTTCGCAATTTCGGTGATTTTCTAGTATGGGCAAGTTTCAAGTTGTAAAAGATCATTTTTGAGCAAAACAACTCATGCCATTTCTCTATCGATACTCCTTATCTTGAGAAAACACGTATCGGACTGACCTTCCAGCGCAGCTGGTTTATATTTTGGTTTATTTTGCTACAATGGGCTATAAATAATTTGAAGCTACTGAAATCGGGCACAGTGCATTGTGCACGTTCAAATATGTAAAATAAGAAAAAATATAAAATAATTTGAAGATCAAAAACTATGAAAATGCTAACTTTTGACAAATATTGTGTTGTAGAAATCCCTCTAAGACGCAATAAATGTGTACACTTCTCAATCGCTTTTAAAAGGCTTGCATGGTTGAGAAGGAGGACGAGAGTATAACAGACCCAACAGAAGAAACAATCACTTTCTTATACAAATTCACTGGTGGCGCATGTCCAAAGAGTTATGGGTTTAACGCTGCTGCCTTGGCCGGCATTCCAAAGACGGTATGTTATTGTTTTATTGATTAAATTTTAAGATGAAAAACGAGAAAAATCACCAGATCTTATCGAGATTAAAGTGTATCAGTAACAAGCAGCCCAACTTTGTAAATTTTTATCATCTAATTAAGTTACAGTCTATATTTAACCCTAAAATCTAAGGTTGGACAGAGTATTTTGAATCTTTTCACGGGGTAAATGGACAGTTGGCTTGGCTGTCTAAACTGGAACGGACCATAATGGGGCACGGACTATTTCTGGAAAAAAAAACAGTAAAGGTCGGGGATTAAACCAAGGAACCCCTTGTTTATGGTGGTAACATATTCGACCACGTGGCTATCGCTCCTTAATTCAATCACTAAATCATTATTTACAGTCAAGTAAAATCAATATATTTGTTGCGATACTACAATACCTTTCTTGAATCGCAGCTAGCTGCAGGAATCGGTTTCACCCCTAATGAATAATTTGAGAATGATGCTTCCCGTTTCATTTTAGATCATCAAAAGAGCGCATGAAAAAGCTGTTCAATTTGAGGAATCGACCAAAAACCTTAAACATCTAAGGTTAGTTCTGAGTCTGCTTTAGAGAATCTTGATTGAGTAATCATCGCTTCTCCAAAATAAGGTCTCAAAAGGTAGGAGGTTGGAAATTTGTTTTAAATATGATAGACGTTTTGACCTAATTGCCGGGGGTTGAAAATCCTACTTCTGAAAACCCCAAAATAAGGTGATTATAGACAAAAACCTGGCTATTTAGAACAATTCAGCTTTAATAGCTTGAATTATTTTCAAAAATTAATAAAGGGGAAGGGACGTATGTGGGACCTTAGAGTACACGTTTTCTTTTTTTAAGAAACACTTTCTAAGAAACATGAGGCTCAGAATGCCTAAAAACTAAGAAACATCTAAGAAACATGTTGA
Organism: Clytia hemisphaerica; assembly: GCF_902728285.1. Classification (NCBI taxonomy): domain Eukaryota; kingdom Metazoa; phylum Cnidaria; class Hydrozoa; order Leptothecata; family Clytiidae; genus Clytia; species Clytia hemisphaerica. Next base: position 285,608 of record NW_027104612.1, read on the forward strand.
GGCTGAGAATGAGAAAATAACATTTTTTAATTTGGTTTCTTTTAAGAACCTTCCAATCCAGCCTTCCATGAGGCTGATTATGTCAAAAAGTTTAGAAACATGTAAGAAACATTTAAGGCTCAAAAGGCCGATTTCTTAAGAAACATTGAGGCTGCTTGGTAAAACTAGTTTCCTAAAAAAACAACGTGTAGATCATAACACCCCTGTTTCACAGTTTTGACTAGGCTTTTACCCTGATTAACCACTTGTGGTAAGAAAATAGACACTGATGTGCGGGGCAATGACCGTTGCCACAAAATAAGAAATAAGGTAATTTTTATACTGTTTATAAAGAAGTTTGTTGATTTTCTGTCCCTTAAGTTATTTCTTTATGGAGGGAATCAAATGGTGTCAAATCACTGTAATATATTCATTTCCGTTCACAACAACAACCAATAAGCCCGTAACAAAACAACATTATGAAAATGCTTTATTTTTGCCGAAAAATATTCAATTCCAACAGTAACATAGCTATTATGGTGCTTATGTTTCATATCTTGAAGATTGATTCTAAGCGATCGATGTACAAGATATAAAGCTATGATAAAATCAGTTAAGACATAAAAGTCGTTTTGCAGATCAATGTCAATTGAATATTAAAGCGGGATGATATAGGTCGGGGGCGGGGTATTAGATAATTCTCGAATATCAAACGAAAAACTGCTAAATAGCGAGGGTTCACTGCGAAGCATTAAGGAGGTAAAAACAGTGGAAATAAGTTTTGATCTTAGTTTTAACTGCCGTAAACGCACACAATTTGAGTGGATACTAGACACAAACTAGCAGATATTTGGGATCCAAAGGAGACTAAAAAGAATAGGAAGTCTGTTTATCAATATTTCATATTTTTCAATCTCTCACTTGACCTACCCTAAATACGCCACTGTAAATTACTTAGTGTTCATGACTATTAAATATTTGATTGTGTATTTTTAGGTCATTGTTGAACGCTGCCAAGGAAAACAAACTTCGTACAGACATTCTGAAAGAGTTATGCATCAGATAATTAGATGGAAGCTAAACGCCAACAATGGAGTAATTACATTTTTCATGATAAGAGATGCTTCATGGTGAACTACTTCTGTAATGAAGTGAAAAAAAATAGTTGGTGAAAAAGAAAAGCACGTAAGTTTTAGTTTTGAAACTAAATACGTTTATCGACATTTTACTCGATGGATTTGTATACACTCTTATTATGTTTAATGGACATGCCACGGTCTTACTTAACCTGGATGGCTGTAATGTAAAGATCGTGTCTGGTATCTTGTTGTAAGTTTCATATAATTCAGAAAATCCTACCTAAGTCACGTGACATTACAATATAATTTCAGCGTTTGATCAATCAGAAGCTTCGCGGGTTTTCGAAAACAATACCAGCAATATTTTTTGCGATATTCATTTTTTTTTTTGCTTGGAGAGCTTAAAGCACTTCATCTAGCCCTTCGGGCTTTATGAATCTATGGTTGTGTATAGACAATGTAAGGTATCATTATAATGAACAAAACATTGGCAAAGGTTTTTCATTTAATAAACGCCACGCATCTCTTCAGGAGAAGCATTTTCGTGGGTTTATCATAGATCGTAGATTGTATATTTTTATATTTTCCTTTGACTTTACATTTTTATACATTATGTAGCATCATAGTATATGGTAGCATCATTTTTTGTTTATTTTTCTTACACATTTCATACAAAAATTGAAAAATAGTTTCATTTTTAAATGAAAAATCTACTATTGTTGCAATCGGTCGTTTTGGAAATCTTCTTAAATCGCTAAGTAGAGTTATTTAAGACACCTCGTCTAAAATTGAATAGACGCTTTTTTATAAGAAAACACATATTAAGAATGTCCATGATGAAAATGGCCAAACAATTAAGAATAATGCTAAGAATATCACCATCATGGAATTTTGCTACTCAACCTAAGAATGTCATTTTTAGAGCATTTTCAATTATAAATTGTCAATTACCCCCAAGTAAGGCTCACTTCTTTCACAAAAAATGCCATTTTATGCTTGAGACGTATGATTTTCCCAAAAAAGTTGTAAAAATATCCATGACGAAATGAATTTACACCATTCTTATAAAAAAAGTGTATATTCTCATTACAAACTTTTTTTACACTGCATTCTGTTGAGCAACACATAGCACTATGTCGTAATATTTCGAAATTTGGGCTGTTTTATCTAAACATTAAAAATCTGTAGATACCTAACCCCTGTTAAAAAATCATTCTGTAGTTTTTTGGACCTACCCCGGTGGAGGTCCTATAAATTAACCCGTGTTCGTTAGTTAGTTCGTTCGTTAGTACGTTAGTTACCAACTTTTCTCGAGATTGGCTCATTCAATTTTTCTGATTTTTTGCACAAAGGTGCATTACTATAAACCCTCGAATGTGACGGAGCCCGATTTTCGAAAAAAAAATTTTTCCGGCCGGTAGAACCGGAAATGTCCTGAAAAAAGCGGTTTTTTGAGATTTTCTCGAGATTTTATCATTATTTTTTGCGATTTTTTGCACATAGATGCACATTAGTACTGCCGAAAAGGTGTGGAAAACCGTTTGCGGAAAAAAAAATTTTTCCGGTCTGTAGACCGGAAATGTGCCGGAAATCGTCGTTTTTTTTTCACATTTCCGTCACATTTTTTCAAGTTATTTAATTGTTTTTCTTTACAGAAAAATGTTCTTTATGATGATGCCCAAACTTAGCATCGTTTGATTTCCAAAAAAATCATCCTTGAATCGGACTCCTTAAAAAATCGCCGGAACAGCCGAAAACCGGCGTAAAACGGTTTTTTCCTTCATTTTTTCAACTTATACTCGACAGATTTTCATGATTATTTGCACAATGATGTAAAATGGCAATGCCCAAATGTGACAGAGCCCAATTTTCGAAAAAGAAATTTTTCGGCCGCTAGAACCGGAAATGTCCCGAAAAAAAGCGGTTTTTTTGAGATTTTCTCGAGATTTTCTCATTAGTTTTTGCGATTTTTTGCACATTAGTACTGCCGAAAAGGTTGTCGAAAACCGTTTGTCGAAAAAAATTTTTTTCCGGTCTGTAGAACCGGAAATGTGCCGGAAATCGTCGTTTTTTCACCTTTCCGTCACATTTTTTCAACTATTAATTGTTTCTTACAGAAAAATGTTCTTTATGATGATGCCCAAAACTTAGCATCGTTTGATTTCCAAAAAAAATCATCCTTTGAATCCGGAACTCCTTAAAAAATCGCCGGAACAAGCCGAAAACCGGCGTAAAAAACGGTTTTCCTTCATTTTTCAACTTAACTCGACAGATTTTCATGATTTTTGCGCAATGATGAAAATGGCAATGCCCAAAACGTGACTCCTAATCTGTGATGAAATAATGAAAACTGAAAACTAAATGTTTTTTTACTTCAGTTTTAATTTTCTGGAATGATTGATTAAGTTCGATACCACGTTTTTTTTTATAAGAACCCGTTTATAAGAACATTTAGGCTGAAATTGCGCGAAAAATTAAGAACATCGAAGAACATGCCCAGCCTCAGTTTGGAAAAAATGACAAAAAACTACAATTTTCTCTTTTCAAGCATTTTAAACCCAACTTAGGCATGGATTTTCTAAAATCGATAGTAAAATATTGTCCAAATTGTACCAATTTTATGCTCTTTATTTTGCATGATAGTGTCGATTTAGAGTAGTCTAAAAATTAAACGCATTTAAGAACATTTAAGGCTGAAAATTGCTAAAAAATAAGCACAGTCCAGGCTCACCAAATTTTAAGTTTCTAATAAAACAGAAAACGGTTATTATTTTCTTCACCGTTAAACATCGATGCGTTTCTTAATTGCTTCTTTCCGCCGTTCCAATAGATATATAAATCGAAATTTAAAATTATACATTACTTCCATAATTCTATTATTCGTTTATAAATAGGTAGGTCCATTAAAGTATTACTTGTTTATTTTCTTTACTGCCCAAACTGAGTTTAGAAAAATCCTGATAGAAATTGATTAAGGGATAAGTTATGAAGGGAAAAAGTGCTTCATGATCTGTCATTTAAAAGTTACACCCCTTCCTCACATCAGATAGGAATTGTTCTATGGGGAAATTCCTTTTGACAAAAACTTTTCACCACAACCAGTTATTTAGCGGCGAAGTATATAGTCAGTTGCCAACATTCAAGGCGAAAGCCCTTGGGCGAAAGCGATTGAAGAAATTATTGACTTTCCAAAGACTTTCAATAGCTTTTAAGAGCGTTCGGAATATAGTTAATCGAATCCCACTCCTGACAGTTGCATTGGATTTGTTTAGAACATCTTCAGGTTACTGATTGGCTTTTATTAACCACCTGTTAATGCCACTTTACGAGTAACCGATATGGACACTTTGGAAAATTTCCTCCTTTCTGACAAATTCAAAAGGTTGTTTCCACCGAACCGGAGTTGAACCAGTGACCTAAGGATGTCTGCATGAGTAGATAGCTTCTACAGTCCTCCGCTCTACCAACTGAGCTATCGGTGGTTGTGTATGAGATGTTTTCACGACGACTTATTCACTTTGTACTATTCGGCCATGGAGGTTTAGATTCGTCGATCCGGTAAAAGTTCATTATTTGATTATAAATGATGTTTTGGATGTAGCAGAGGGTTGTTTCGATCAACCGACCTCTGGGTTATGGGCCCAGCACGCTTCCTCTGCGCCACTCTGCTGAAGGAACGTGTCTGGTTTATATAATTTGACCGTTGTTAAAAGTGTTAATTGTTAAATTGTTTTTTTTTTCTGTTTAAAGTCAATCAATTAGCCTCCGTCTCGGAAGAGGACTGGGCCTGAATTTGCGGACGTTTTCACAGTTTCACTTTCGTTTTCGGCTATGCGACAGCGTTTTCAAGCAGAAAGCAGAGGAAATCTGTGAAATTATGGCAGGGAATGCTAACCTATTTTTCCAGTGTTTCTCAAGATTGGAGCAAAATTATTGTTCTAGAAAGTTCATAAAGGCCTAATAGTTTCAGATTAGTATGATTTCATCAGAAAAAACATTTACACCAAAGCTCCTTATTGATATGTGAAGGCTACCAAAAATAGCAATGTCCTCCATCAGAACAACTTTAACATAATGGACAAGGACAGTCAAGAAGTCTACTTTGTTGAAAATTTGCACAAAATACTTAGAGAAAATGGTACTATGGAAGCCCATTCTATACTCCTAAATGATAGTTGAAAGATCAGCAGTTGAGAGGGTTGATTAGAATAGAACTCAAAGCACACAATAAAGTATATACATATGTATTTGTCCAGAAAGAACTGGCATGTTGTTTGCTTTGTTTTGGTGTTTAAAAATATGTACTTATCAGTCCTAAAAAATACAAATTGCAATGAGTCTGCTGGTTAAATGTTACTATATTTACAAGAAAAGATTACTGAAAAAAATACTACTGTGTGTACTACTGATGAACTAAACTCAAAAACTAAAACTTTACCATAAATTTACATTACGACAATTTAAAAATCTATCTTTAATAGCAACAAAGAAAAAAACATGGCTCAAAGCTTTAAAAACAGAGCTAGTCAGAGCTTCAATTCAGTAGGTATAGAGCTTTCAAAATTTGAAAACAGACACTGCATTGGTATTACTACAAGACATACTATCCACACGGTTTTTTCGATTCATGAAAAAAAATAAAGTATTTATCAAAAAAAGGTTCTCTTTTTTTTGGTAATCAATTCCAACAAACAACAATCAATATAACAGTTTTTTGAAAACCATCCCACAGTGTAAACATTATCAACCAACTAAACTCACACCGCCAAAATTGTAAAAATAAGTCAATATAATTTCTATCAACAATTTCTCGTAAAATGTTTTTTTTCCAACATTCTGATACCAATCATGGCTGGAGGCATCATGTGTAGAGTGACTGTGTGGTATTTCATTGCTTTTAATGATCACGATACCAAACATCAACCAAACAAAACTGACGCAAAGCCAAATCTGTCGATTAAAAATTTCCATGACAGCATGAAAATTATAATTGAAACTTATCTCGTAAAATGCTTTTTTCAACATTTTGGAGGTGTTCAAAGTTAGAGGTATCATATGTAGAGCCAAGAAATACATGAAAAGTCATTTGCTATCCCATTTGCCATGAGATATATGAGTCAACAAATCAAACAAAAACCAACAAATCATGTCTCTTCACTTTCATGTCACATCGTGTTTATATGGGCTATCAGAAAGCCAATCCACAAGAAGAGCCATCTTCCTTTATTATGGAGTGTTCCAAAACTATTGGTAGGTTGTTTGGAAGTAAAGAAACCCACACAGTTTGTTTTATTTTGAAGATTTAACTTGAAAACAAACTGCATCTTTCCAGCAGAAACTCATGTTTCAACCTGCTACATAACATTGGTCAGTCGGGTCTGCTACTAACATGTAATAGTTTTATTATAGCCGAGCTTGAGAATCCGTAGCCAGAACTTGTAACGTGTATTATGTGTATAATTATGTCAGTCGACTTGAATCATGATACATTACTCACATTTCACTGGATGCATTTTCGCTGTGAAATTATCCGCAAAATTTTCTGACCGCGTTCTGAGACGGAGGCTAATTATAGGGGAATTAGCTCACCTGGTAGAGCGCTCGCTTTGCATGCGAGAGGGACCGGGATCGACGCCCGGATTCTCCATCTTGTGCTTTTAGATGAGCCCTTTTGTTAGACGCTATAACAATTTCGCAACAAGCCTTCTTCTTTTCATCCTCGGTAGTATAGTGGTGAGTATCCCCGCCTGTCACGCGGGAGACCGGGGTTCGATTCCCCGCCGGGGAGGTGATAATCACTTCTTATTATGTCTTAGTAATAGCTGAATTGTGGCCAATTTAAAAAGGTTTATTATTAGAGAACGTATGCCCGGTTAGCTCAGTCGGTAGAGCATCAGACTTTTAATCTGAGGGTCAAGGGTTCAAGTCCCTTATCGGGCTATACTAATCTATTAACTGTTGATCTCATGCAAAATAAGAGTTCGTACTGCTGGTAGTATAGTGTGAAACGATGGATTTTATGGTTAATGAGAGTTATGCCCGGTTAGCTCAGTCGGTAGAGCATCAGACTTTTAATCTGAGGGTCATGGGTTCAAGTCCCCTATCGGGCGAACGGCTCTTTCTTAAGTGTGTGGCCTAATATTGATAGATCAATGTATGAACGAGGCCAACATAACCACTATCATTCATTAAGGGGCTGTGTCCTCGGTAGTATAGTGGTAAGTATCCCCGCCTGTCACGCGGGAGACCGGGGTTCGATTCCCCGCCGGGGAGTGTTTTCAAATCGAATATTGATAAGTATACTTCAATAATGTGTTCCTTGCAATTCACTCTCGTCAATGACTCAGATAAAGTCATGGGGGACTAGCTCAAATGGTAGAGCGCTCGCTTAGCATGCGAGAGGGACGGGGATCAATGCCCCGGTCCTCCACTTTATAGTCTAACTGCTTAAAGATATCAAATCCAAGCACTTTATACTTTCTACCTTAGCACTGGCCCACGACTTTGATATGTCAGGATGGCCGAGCGGTCTAAGGCGCTAGACTCAAGATTAAAACTCTTCTATGTGTTACATGGAGCATTCTAGTCAACGAATGTTGGCGTGGGTTCGAATCCCACTCCTGACAGTTGCATTGGATTTGTTTAGAACATCTTCAGGTTACTGATTGGCTTTTATTAACCACCTGTTAATGCCACTTTACGAGTAACCGATATGGACACTTTGGAAAATTTCCTCCTTTCTGACAAATTCAAAAGGTTGTTTCCACCGAACCGGAGTTGAACCAGTGACCTAAGGATGTCTGCATGAGTAGCTAGCTTCTACAGTCCTCCGCTCTACCAACTGAGCTATCGGTGGTTGTGTATGAGATGTTTTCACGACGACTTATTCACTTTGTACTATTCGGCCATGGAGGTTTAGATTCGTCGATCCGGTAAAAGTTCATTATTTGATTATAAATGATGTTTTGGATGTAGCAGAGGGTTGTTTCGATCAACCGACCTCTGGGTTATGGGCCCAGCACGCTTCCTCTGCGCCACTCTGCTGAAGGAACGTGTCTGGTTTATATAATTTGACCGTTGTTAAAAGTGTTAATTGTTAAATTGTTTTTTTTTTCTGTTTAAAGTCAATCAATTAGCCTCCGTCTCGGAAGAGGACTGGGCCTGAATTTGCGGACGTTTTCACAGTTTCACTTTCGTTTTCGGCTATGCGACAGCGTTTTCAAGCAGAAAGCAGAGGAAATCTGTGAAATTATGGCAGGGAATGCTAACCTATTTTTCCAGTGTTTCTCAAGATTGGAGCAAAATTATTGTTCTAGAAAGTTCATAAAGGCCTAATAGTTTCAGATTAGTATGATTTCATCAGAAAAAACATTTACACCAAAGCTCCTTATTGATATGTGAAGGCTACCAAAAATAGCAATGTCCTCCATCAGAACAACTTTAACATAATGGACAAGGACAGTCAAGAAGTCTACTTTGTTGAAAATTTGCACAAAATACTTAGAGAAAATGGTACTATGGAAGCCCATTCTATACTCCTAAATGATAGTTGAAAGATCAGCAGTTGAGAGGGTTGATTAGAATAGAACTCAAAGCACACAATAAAGTATATACATATGTATTTGTCCAGAAAGAACTGGCATGTTGTTTGCTTTGTTTTGGTGTTTAAAAATATGTACTTATCAGTCCTAAAAAATACAAATTGCAATGAGTCTGCTGGTTAAATGTTACTATATTTACAAGAAAAGATTACTGAAAAAAATACTACTGTGTGTACTACTGATGAACTAAACTCAAAAACTAAAACTTTACCATAAATTTACATTACGACAATTTAAAAATCTATCTTTAATAGCAACAAAGAAAAAAANCTCAAGCACACAATAAAGTATACATGTATATTTTGTCCAGAAAAAACTGGCATGTTGTTTGCTTTGTTTTGGTGTTTAAAAAATATGTATTTATCAGTCCTAAGGAAACTATAAATCAAATATAATGAGGGAATGAGTCTGGTTAAATGTTATTTTATTTACAAGAAAGGATTACTGAAAAAATACTACTGTATGTACTACTGATGAACTAAACTCAAAAACTAAAACTTTACCATAAATTTACATTACGACAATTTAAAAATCTATCTTTAATAGCAACAAAGAAAAAAACATGGCTCAAAGCTTTAAAAACAGAGCTAGTCAGAGCTTCAATTCAGTAGGTATAGAGCTTTCAAAATTTGAAAACAGACACTGCATTGGTATTACTACAAGACATACTATCCACACGGTTTTTTCGATTCATGAAAAAAAATAAAGTATTTATCAAAAAAAGGTTCTCTTTTTTTTGGTAATCAATTCCAACAAAACAAACAAATCAATTATACAATTTTTTGAAAACCATCATACAGTGTAAACATTATCAACCAACTAAACTCACACCGCCAAAATTGTAAAAATAAGTCAATATAATTTCTATCAACAATTTCTCGTAAAATGTTTTTTTTCCAACATTCTGATACCAATCATGGCTGGAGGCATCATGTGTAGAGTGACTGTGTGGCCTTTCATTGCCATACCAAACATCAACCAAACAAAACTGACGCCAAGCCAAATCTGTCGATTAAAATTTTTTGAAACTTATCTCGTAAAATGCTTTTTTCAACATTTTGGAGGTGTTCAAAGTTAGAGGTATCATATGTAGAGCCAAGAAATACATGAAAAGTCATTTGCTATCCCATTTGCCATGAGATATATGAGTCAACAAATCAAACAAAAACCAACAAATCATGTCTCTTCACTTTCATGTCACATCGTGTTTATATGGGCTATCAGAAAGCCAATCCACAAGAAGAGCCATCTTCCTTTATTATGGAGTGTTCCAAAACTATTGGTAGGTTGTTTGGAAGTAAAGAAACCCACACAGTTTGTTTTATTTTGAAGATTTAACTTGAAAACAAACTGCATCTTTCCAGCAGAAACTCATGTTTCAACCTGCTACATAACATTGGTCAGTCGGGTCTGCTACTAACATGTAATAGTTTTATTATAGCCGAGCTTGAGAATCCGTAGCCAGAACTTGTAACGTGTATTATGTGTATTATTATGTCAGTCGACTTGAATCATGATGCATTACTCACATTTCACTGGATGCATTTTCGCTGTGACATTATCCGCAAAATTTTCTGACCGCGTTCTGAGACGGAGGCTAATTGTGAAAAGCTGAGACTGTATCTGTATTTCATGGTAGTTCTTATTAAAAAAGGTCTTTCCCTGATTGAGGAAAAAGTGCATTAATCTATTGGCATTCGCATGGGAATATCTACGAGTTAATCCACGTGAAAAACATAGGTCGTGTTGGGTGTTTTTCCACTGACAGATTAGAGAAGGATAATCCGAAGTCGTTAACTCGACAACAAAAGAATCAATTAAATAAATCCCGATTATGTTGGAAACACAAACTCTATCCATTGAAAGTTAAACCAAATTGAAATATCGTTAATCTCCCATTGTTTTATTCGTGAAATTTGCGTAGCAACTATTTAATAACTCTTCCTCAGTAACCGAAAACTTGTCTTTGGAAGCCGTTATGACAGTTCTGTGACAAAAATGGAGAACGTTTTAACAATGTACGCAGCAAGTAAAGTTTTTCAAGGCAATAGAGAAAGGCGTCGGCGAAATTTTTTACAAAACTTGTACTTTTACTACAGACGTAGTAAACTGAAAACCCAACTGATATTATTTCTTCTCTCCTCAAGAATGGCTCAAAGGAGATATTGGATGACCTGTTATGATCAAAACTGGTTTAGGAATCTTTGGGCGATACGAAATAATCAAATTGCTGCTGAATTATTTAAAAAGGAATTCCGTGTTAGTCCACAAACATTTCAAGAAATCATTAACATAGTAACACGGCCCATGATACGACAGAACACAATGTTACGTGACGCCATCCTCTTGAAAAACGGGTTGCAGTTGCTATTTGGCGTTTATCTACTGGTAATAGTTACAGAGTAGTGGGAAAAGCCTTCGGAGTCGGAATTAAGAGTGTACATGTGATATTGTTAGAATTTTGCTACACCCTAAAAATAATGTCTGGACATTATATAAGGTTTCCCACTACAGAAGTTGAAACCTCATTGGAAATTCTCAAGTTCAAGAATATGACTGGCACTGTCATTCCCCAAGTGGTGGGGTGCATTGATGGAACACACATAGAAATTACATGCCCATCAATTCCAAACAAAGACGATTACTTTTGTAGGAAACAGTATTATTCAATAAATACACAAGCAGTTGTTGGGGGGAAACTTATGTTCTTAGATGTGGCTACTGGATTTCCAGGCTGTATGCACGATGCAAGAGTTTTACGTAACACCTCATTATTCCACAATGCAAACAACGGTTCTATTCTGAATGAACCGTCATGTCAAGTAATGGGTGAAACCGTTTTTATTGGGTGATAGTGCATATCAACCTTTGCAATGGATAGTTAAACCATACACGCGTCACAGACAACTAACACGTGAAGAAAGAAAGTACAACAGGATTATTTCTCAAAGCAGATCAGTTGTCGAACGAGGTTTTGGAATGCTTAAAGTCAGATGGAGATGTCTTTTAAAGGCACTAGAGCAAGGAATTCAACACATTCCGGCTATTATTACGGCATGCTGTGTCCTACATAACATATGTCAGAAAAACAATGAAGAACTTGATCAAGATGATAATATGTTATTGCAACAAAAAATTAGAGACTTGAGGAATCGTAATCCTCAATATGTTAACCCAATAAATAATTTACAAACATTCGATCAACAAAGAGATCTCCTAAGCCGATATTTAGATACATTTTAGTTCTATATCCTATAGTTTATTCCAAAAGTTCTGGCAGTCCACACATTTTGGTCAATTCCTCTTGAAGGAAAACGATATAATCAAAAGTAATACCTCGTTGAAAAGATAATTCTGAGTGGAAGATTAGAAACTTTTAAAACTTTTCGAAAGATCCAAAAGTGAAAATGAAAAATGAAGAAGAAAAAAATGAAGATTTTTTCTACTTGTTTAAAATATTTCAATTTATCTTTTTCTGAAACTTGGAACTTCGCTGATTTCAAATATGTATTCCGATTTTTCACATCTTTCTTCGATCAAACGCTACAGCTCTCTGCAAAGTAGGCTTAAAACGGTCCAAAATGGGCAAAAACAGGCTAAATGGACCCACTTCGGAGGACTGTAGCTCTTGGTCAAAGAAAGATAAGACAAATCTGAATACATATTCGAAATCAGCGAGGTTCAAAGTTTCAGAAAAATATAAATTGAAATATTTTAAACAAGTAGAAAAAATCTTCATTTTTTTCTTCTTCGTTTTTCATTTTCATTTTCGAATTTTTCGAAAATTTTTAAAATTTTATAATCTTCCACTTAGAATTATCTTTTCAGCGAGGTATTACTTTTGATTATATCTTTTTTCCTTCAAGAGGAATTGACCAAAATGTGCGGACTGCCAGAACTTTTGGAATAAACTTTAGTTCTTTAAATTATGAAAAAGCAAATTAGTTTTTATCATATGTTTTTATTTATCTTTCATAACTTTAGCTAATTCTAACAAAAATTTCATCTCTTTCTCTTTTTGTGTTTCTTCGAATTTCTGTTGAAGCTCCACCATTTTTGTAAAGAAGGTCTCAGTTCTTTTATCAGACTCCTCAACTAGAGTTTTTAGTGAGGTTACAGTCTCACTAGATTTACGTTTTGTCCCACTACTTCTGAAAATATTTTGCTGGACTTGCTCCCTTGAAGGTGGGACCACTTGATTTGCTTGTGAAGATGGAGCGGCTGTTGTTGCTGTTGTTGTAATTGTTTGATTTGGTCCAGTGGAACTTATGGCCTGGTTGGCTCTAGTTGTGGTTGTGTGAGTTGTACCTTCGCTGGCTCTCGTTGTAGTTGTTGTTTTATTTTGTCCAGTTGCGGTCTGGGTAGAGTTGGTTTGAGATATAATCGTTACATGATTAGTTTGGGATCTGCCAGTGGCTAGAATGGGTCCAGTTGGGTTGCTTGGTCCATTATTTGTTGTTGTAGGTGTAGTCTGAAGTGTTGATGGTCCGATGGATGTAGATCTAGATGATTGAAGACCTGAAACGAATAAAAATGACACCTTTTGTAAATATTTTTTGTTTTTCAAGTTTAAAAAAAGACAATACTCTCTTAACAAATGACTTTCCTTCTCAGTACATCGTAAAGTTAACATTTCTACATTTTTGTACTTTTTCACATTGTTTTCAAAAAGAAATTTATAATCTTCACATTGACGTCTACCTATTTTCAAAATTTTTGTCTTTCCAACAGTATTTGACAGCACTAGAGCTCTGGGATCCTCTTCCATTTCACAGATACACTGTTTATTTTTTATAAGAATTCTTTTTATAAGAATCATGAGGCTCAAAATCTTAAGAATTTTAAGAATTAGTTAAGAATCACTCTCAGCCTCAAATAATTTTATAATCAGCGAGAATCTATTCTTCAAAGGTACCTCAGTGTCAATCCACTAACATGAATTTCCCAATTTTTACATAATCCTTTATAACGATAAAATACCTTGTGTAAGTAAAACCGATGTAGATCTTGAAAAAAAATTCAAAAAGTCGACCTTGAAAATTTAAGAATCATTTAAGAATATTCATAGGCTCAAATTAGAAAAAAAATTAAGAATCATGAGGCTCATCTCAATTTATGTAATTCTTATAAAAAATAAACTGTGTATAGTCCGTAGAGGTTGGGAACTGAAGGTACCCACGGGATAACTTTTTTGTTTGACAGAGGCTACCTTAAGGGGTTTCCGGTCAAATCTAAGTTTATAGATCGTTTCGTCGAATTTACAATTTCGTTACCAAAATAAATCCTCGCCAAATTTAGAAATTTCATTATCTCGCCGAAATAAATTCCGCATGCGTAAGCCGTCGGCAGAAAAGTTGTGATTTTTTTCTGAAGTGCAAAACCTCTATGGTAAAGAAGGGGTTTAGGTAGAAAACTTATAAGATGGTAACTTCTCACCTTTTTGATTAATGCCAACTTGGAAAACATAAGGCAGTCTGTGCGGATCACGGTCACTTAAAACTTCATCGAATACCTCATAATAGGGACTCGTTTGAAGATCTCCCCCAGTTTGATGGTTGTTATGCTCTTTGGCCTTGTTGTATGCTTCCTTTAAGTTTTTAATTTTTGTTCGGCATTGCTGAGCTGTCTTAATTTTCGGTCCACTTTGGCTTATTGATTGTGCTATGTTGTTGTAAAATGCGTCATTCAAGATTTTACCGTAGTTGTTTCTCCACATTGACACCAACATGTCGGATTCTCCGGCGGTCCAGGTACAGCGTTCGCCCTGATGTGGTTCTTGCTGCCGTTCCTGCCTTTTCTGAGAATTCATTTGTTGACCTTGTGTATTCAGTTGTTGAAAAAATGTTTGGTTGGGAGCCTGATGCCTGTGACTTCCAATTAGTTGTGGATAAGAATGATTGTACACCAACTCTTCAAAAGAAGGAGGTCGAATATAGCCATATTTTTTATGAAAGTATACCAAAAAATCTTGATAAGCTGCTCTTTGATCCATCTTCGAACATATGCATACATATGACACTTCAGTGAAAGAAATTGTCCTATTTATTGCTAATCCACTAAAACTTGCTCAGGGGCATGTATGAAGTTACAAAAGATTTTACGATCAAAGCCTGATGTTGATGTGGGAATTAAAGCCCTCCTCTGAAAAGAAACCATTATCGTGTTGCATGCTTCTCTTCATTTCTTTTTACGAACTATAGAATTAACCTTTTCACAGTTTAAAGGGACATTAAAGTAGTAAAATGTAAACATTGCGCAAACCACGTGTCATTAAAGAGAACATTTAAGATCACGTGTCCAAAACAAACTTGTAAAACAAAATGAACAATCAAAATTAGCCATATTTGGTTTGATTTTTTATTTTGACATGTCACATTTGTTTTGATTTTGTATCCACTGCATACAGTTTGTTTACAAATTTCGCAAGTACTGTTATGTCCCTTTAACAACTATTTCATTAAGTATATTGGCTTGATTTTGTCAGTGGAAAAACACCCGTTTAGATCTGAAAGTTTAAGTGTAAGGCTTAAGTAGTACTAAGTTGATATGGGGATAGATTAAGAGAGGAAAAAAGAATCCCCTTTTCAATGTTTGAGTAAGACATCGAAAAATTGATTTTTTTGTAGTGGAGTAAGGGAATCTCCATACTTCGATCCATGATATTCTCGTTAAAAGCCCATTAACTGCCTAAATTGCTAGAGACGTTCCGAGCGTCTCTAAGTCATAAATTTCACGTTCTCCTTTCATAATTTACAAAAGGAGCATGCTTTTCACTTGCGAATTCTGATTTCGTCTATTCAGAAAACGGTCACGAAATCGTAAAAGCTTTTTTTTTAAACCAGAGGGTGATTCCTTTTTAAACTTTGGTTTAACTAATGAGGAACGTGCAGTTTAATACAAAAGGAATATAAAAGAGGCATGCGGATATAATTACTTTAAACTTAGGTCCCTAACACGGCCATAATCTTTATGTATTCTTTTAATCATTATAGGTATTTATTCCTCACTTCTGGAGACTTTTAATTAAACATTGAACAAGCATTACCTGCAACTAAAATACACCTTTTCGACCGTAGTCGCGCGGGCATTTTTTTGTCCTCTTTATCCCACTAAAACCGTCCAAATCCTTTTTTGACGCATTTTTCTATTGTCTATAGGTGCGAAAAAAGGACTGGGACTGTTGTAGTGGGGTAAAGCGGACAAAAAAATGCCCGCACGACTACGGTCGAAAAGGTGTATATATCCAACATCCAAATCTGATTTGTACGATATATAAAAGGATGGAATTAGCCCACATACCTCAGGGCTTAATGGACAATAATAGAAAATTTAATCCCACGATATAAAAAGTTACTATGGTTCTATAACGCACCCCTGATATTATACCATATTTATGCTTATTGGGTCAAGGGCTATCGTTTGCCATGCTTAAATTATCTAAAAAACTTTCATTTTACGAGATAGTGAACAAGAAATTGGCTAACTTGAGCCCTCTCGTCTTCAGTATGCCATAAGGTTTTACAAACATACCTTATATTGAAGCGTGACTAGAAGCTAGGATAGACCATTAATCGGAAAGAAGAGTATAGATACACCCCTGTCTCTGTGACCCAGTGGAGTCCACCCCACTCGTCAGTCCACCCCAGTGAAAAATATTCCCAAAAGTGGCCCATTTTTCACCCCACTGGATAAATCACTGACCCCACTGGAATCTCGTAGCTGAAAATGACCCCACTGAAAATAGCAAAGAATCCAAACATACCCTACTCAAAATGTTCTGATTTTGACGTACCCCAGTAGAATTTTTACATCAAAAAGTTCAAACCCACTAGAATCTCCCCTTCTCTCATGAAATCCATGATTTGAAAGTGGAATCCACAAAAAAAAACTTAAAATTTGGTCGGAAATATTTCATGTGTATGAGCACCAAGCAGAGCATGAAAAACTGATAAAGTAAAAGGTCACAACCTATATCTGAAAATGAATATGTCAGGAGATATTAAGGAAATAAGGCGAAAAAGACGTCATAAACAATGACGTCATCAAAATATAAAAAATTGTCAAAAATCTTTCTATCAAAAGTTACAGCCATTTTTTTTCTCCAGCTGCAAATTATTTCGAGACAGACTTTAGTTACTCTACATCAAAGAATTGCCCAGAAAAAATTGGTCACCCCACTCAGATTTTAGAAAATATCTTGCAGCCCAGTTTTTTCACATCCTACCCCACTGGGTGCTTGACATCCACTGCGACAGGGGTGTATAGATGGACCAATCGATTAGTGATTAATAAAAGACTATCCCGGAAGATTATAAATTAAATTCACTCTTTTCCCCACTGAAGCCGAGCTTGAAATTAGACCAATTTGAACAATTTCTTTCAATTGGTTATCAACCGGATGGATCGAAACGGATTGATAGATGTGATAGCAATAATATAGAAATAGCGATGGTAAATTTGTGTATACTATGTCAACCAAAGGATCCCCAGCTGGCACACAACGTTGTTTCAACGTTTTTCTAACGTTTACAACGTCCATATAATGTTATAACGAAGTTAAAACAACGTTGTCTGCCGGTTAGGATGAAATCTCAAGCTAAAGAAATAAAAGGATTAAATGAGAATCGAAAAAGAGAGAGGAAATTAATTGTTTGAAAACCCTTTTAAGATCATTGGACTGTATCTGATAAGTTTTAATACGCCTTAATCAGATGATTTTCACAGTTGGGTGCAAGGCTTCAGTATCAAAGCAATTTAAAATATAATATATGATTATGGCATAGCATATGAAATTCCTCTGTTGATTGAATATTGGGTCATTAGATGTTTCATGAACACGAATTAAACGATATTCAAGCATTATTTTAAAGGTTACTGATAGCAGGGATATGTTATAGCGGAGCTGGATTAAAGCACATTTGAAAAAGCCTTGTTCTATCTCTGTCCCTGACATTAAAATTTGATATGAAGTTAAACTTTTTTAATTACTAATTCGTGAAATTTGGATTTCTTTTTAGCCAATGATTCTGCTGCTGCATTTATTGTTCACGATTAAAAACTTTTAATTATCAAGAGGGTCTGTAAAACATTGGTGAATGACAATTTAAAAAAATGAAAAACATTGTTTTCATTAACGTAAAGTTATAAGAAATTTCTTCTGTAAGATTATAAATAGCTCTTTTTCATTTGAAATAACGTGCTACACCGCGGGGTGCCTCACTTTCTAACTGATATTTTCAGATAGCAAGTCGGTATGTCTGATTATGGAAAAAATGTCAAGTCAATTGAAACAATATTTGTCAAAATATTTACATCCGAAATTTTTAAAGAGAAATCATGAAAGCTTCTCAAATTCATAACACACGCTAATAAAATTAGATTTCATTTACAAAGAAGCTTTTGAGGTATCTTTTGCAAATATTATTTTGATGAAAAGCGGGAACATCATAGCAAAATATATGCAAACGTACTGCATGAATACTTTGTCTGCTTTATTTTTCTTATAAAAACAGAACACTAAACGGGACAGAGATGGATTTTTATTATGAACAGTTTACAATAGAAAAGACAAAGGAGCAACCCGCTAAGGAATTCTCGTCCTTAAACCAGCTACGCAATAACATATCCCTGCTGATAGTATTGTTAAAAGGGAAATACTTTAATAACCTTTATCTTAAGTTCTTTTTTCATACCGTCACTTATTAGCATACAATACCTTTTAATAATCCATTTATCAAAAATACAACGATGGAAAAAAACTGGATAGATTTGACATTGTTTTGACCAGGGATGTTTATTGTGCTTTGTTGTCTGAGTTGCAAGCAGCTTTGTTTTGAAGGTATTATAAGATGAGTGTGGATGAGTCATTTTCTGTTCACCATAAAGGTGTGTACGCAAACATGTTTTGCTAAATTAGTGTGTGATGGCTTGGAGGGATACATGGTTGAATAATCACATGTTTGGTTGAGATTTTTGGAATGTGTATAGCTTACTATTGTTCTGAATGGTAGGTTAAAATTAATCAAATTGTATGTAAGACTGCACTAGAAACTACCAAAGGAGTGATTTTGGTCTACTTTAAAGCAAGTTGTCTGTGTTTTTTCAAGGTTTTGGTTTCTTTCTGGGTATAAATTTATAAGTCAACAATGATACATATATTTTCATTTGTTAAAATTTAAAATCCATATATTACTGTCAGTTTCACGCCTTGTGCGATCATCAGATATACTATACTACAAATAAAATTTTCTCTCATAAGATGTATACACTATGCTAAAAATTGCAGACCGTTACGAATGAAAGAAATTTAATAAAATACTCATGGGAAAAAAAATTGATGATAAAAACAATTATAGCCCTGCAATACAACTGTCAATTATTTTTAAGAAAACTGATTGGATGATTAATGTCTCGTTCGCTCGTTCGCTCGTATTGGACCTCGCTTCACTCGTTCCAATACGTCGCGAATTCGGTCGATATTTTGCCAGAGAGACCGGCTTTTCGGTTAATAATCCATAAAAGTTTAAGACATTAAAAATTAGTCCGGTGGACGACTCAACCGTGTGTGCATGTTTCGTTCATTCAATTTTTGACGACATTTCTGATCAAAAAATTGAATTTCGATGGCAATATTCAATTTTCAATTTTCGAGTTAAAAAATTGAAAATTGAAATTTGATTGCAAATTTCAATTTTTGTTTTGTTTATTGCCAGAAATGAACTGAAATTTCCAGTATCATCTTTGATTTTCTAATATAAACTTCTTGCATCGAAAATTGAAAATCATATTTTCAAATACTGAAAATAGTGTCGTGAAAAATTGAATTGGCAAAACAAAACCAAAACAAAAACGCTTGCTTTTCCATGAAAACAGATGCTCAAAACAAGTAGTGTTTCGTCGAAAAGAACAAAAATGTAGAATGTTTTATTGTTTGTTGTTGTCTAGCTCCCAGGTCTTTTGCAGCTCAATTTCCTTCTGGGTAAATACACTATGACATAAATTTCACGTGGAAAAATTTCCTTTACGTAATATATACTCTTTGGATACTCTTTGGTCTTTGTCTGCAAACATGTCCTGCAGTGTGCCTTTTTAATTCTTTATAAGAACAATTTTACAAGAACACGAGGCTGAAATTTAGGCCAAAACCTAAGAACAAATCAAGAAAAATCTGAGCCTCAGATTTCTAAAAAAGTACTGATTTTAAATCTATTTTAAGTTCTCAAGTAAAAAACATCGTAAGAACATTTAAGCCTGAAAATTTCAAAAAATTAAGAACAGCCCAGCCTGAGCCAAAGTATACTTACTGGTTCTTATAAAAAAACTTGTAATTATTTAGAAAGTGCTTGATTAAGTCTTTAGGATACACAGGACTGTGTTAGGAATGAAATTTCTTCAACCTCAGTGGCACAACTACCTGTCAACTAAGGGACCTTTGACGTACTGCGTAATCAGAAAGTTTCAAATGACCTAACTCCTTGAGGTAGAGATAAATTAGACTAACAAAGAAGCGACTGAACAAAACTATTGTTTCCTTCGTCTGCTTTGTAAGTGATTGTAAATCATTTTTAAACTTTCAAATTTTTTATCAGAGACGTCATTTTTACAAATTGGTTTGGTTTTGTCAAATCCAATTTTTCAAGACAGAATTTTCAGTAATTGAAAATATTATTTTCAATTTTTAATGCAAAAAGTTTATATTAGAAAATCAAAGATGATACTGGAAATTTCAGTTCCTTTCTGGCAATAAAAAACTAAAATTTAAACTTTTAATCAAAATTCAATTTTCAATTTTTGAGCTCGAAAATTGAAAATTGAAAATTACCATCGAAATTCAATTTTTTGACCAGAAATTTCGTCAAAAATTGATTGAACGGAAGTATACACAATGCGTGTATACTTCCGTCCATTCGATTTTTCACAATAAAAATGAAATGAAAATTGATTTTTTTCAATTATTTTCAATTTTTCATTTTTGTTTTTAAATTAAAAATTGAAAAAAGAAAAATTGAGATTCAATTTTCAATTTTTAATTTTTTGTCCATGAGGGTGAAATTTCTGTCATGATGATGTATCATTTAGATTAGACGGGGGTCTGAATATGGCAAGAGTGAGGCTAGGCTGATAGATTTGTCGCAGACTGCTGTAAATGTTATACATATTGTCCTATAACATCTTTATCACATTATTAACATATTACACGATCAGAAAAAAACATAATAATGTAACATCTAATGATCTATGATATAAGATCTTATTGACAAACTGGAATGATATGCAAGACCGAAGCTTTTGGCAAATTAGCAGTAAGATCTGTTACTTCGAATCTCCAGCCGGATCGGATCGGTGTGGGGATTATGGAAAGGAGGTGTTTATGGTCACTCTACGGAAGGTTTTTGTAGTTTTTTTTAGGTTTAGTAGTTCTAAAGATTTACAGCAAATTGTAGCTGTCGCGATTATTCTCCACCGTGACTTGGTGAAATCTTTGTAAACTTTCTGAACCACCCAGCCCTGTTACAGCATCTTCAGGACCTTCAAATAGACGATTACTCCAACGTGGCAGTTGTCTACTCTTGCAGAATCACTCCACCAATTCTGTTCTGCTGCATGTTATATTGCGTAAGTATACCTATTGCGATTTACGGATCTCGGACTATACTTAGGTTGAACCCATATGCAGAAGCTACGTTTAAAGCCAAGTATGATATAATTTTAAAAGGTAGTATATACTTATGATGTTACATCATCACTATTATTTGATGAGATAAGGAAACAATATTAAAAAACAGTGTAAAATGTTTTATGTGATAGAGATATTATACAAAGGATGCCTAAGTGCAAGCAAACATTGCCATTTCAGACCCCCGTCTAATCTAAATGATACATCATCATGACAGAAATGTCACCCACATGGACAAAAAATTAAAAATTGAAAATTGAATCTCAATTTTTCTTTTTTCAATTTTTAATTTAAAAACAAAAATGAAAAATTGAAAATAATTGAAAAAAATCAATTTTCATTTCATTTTTATTGTGAAAAATCGAATGGACGGAAGTATACACGCATTATACACGCATTATGCATGCATGCTTTTCCATGAAAACAGATGCTCAAAACAAGTAGTGTTTCATCGGTACCAAAAAAGAACAAAAATGCAGAATGTTTTATTATCTGTTGCTGTCTGGTTCCCAGGTCTTTTGCAGTTTAATTTCCTTCTGGGTAAATACAATATGACATAAATTTCACGTGGAAAAATTTCCTTTACGTAATATATACTCTTCGGATACTCTTTGGTCTTTGTCTCCAAACATGTCCTGCAGTGTGCCTTTTTTATTGAGCAACGCCTTTTTTATAAGAACAATTCTACAAGAATACGAAGCTGAAATTTAGGCCGAAACCTAAGAACAAATTAAGAACAATCTGAGCCTCAGATTTCTAAAAAAGTACTGATTTTAAATCTATTTAAGTTCTCAAGTAAAAAACATCGTAAGAACATTTAAGCCTGAAAAATTCAAAAAATTAAGAACAGCCCAGCCTGAGCCAAATATACTTACTGGTTCTTATAAAAAAACTTGTAATTATTTAGAAAGTTCTTGATTAAGTCTTTAGGATACACAGGACTGTGTTAGGAATGAAATTTATTCAACCTCAGTGGCACAACTACCTGTCAACTAAGGGACCTTTGACGTACTGCGTAATCAGAAAGTTTCAAATGACCTAACTCCTTGAGGTAGAGATAAATTAGACTAACAAAGAAGCGACTGAACAAAACTATTGTTTCCTTCGTCTTCTTTGTAAATTGTAAATCATTTTCAACTTTCAATTTTTTATCCGAGACGTCTTTTTTGAAAATTGGTTTGGTTTTGTCAAATTCAATTTTTCACGACAGCATTTTCAGTATTTTCAATTTTCAATGCAAGAAGTTTATATTAAAACGGGGGTAGTGACATGATAAAACAGTTGTTCGATCACCATAACACATTTTACGATCTCTTTAATGACCTCATAGCCAAACTGTGTTTAGTGTTTTGGGAATTAGCAAAGTTCTTTAATACCTTAAAAATAGCAAAGGCAATATAAGTTCATGCTTATCTTTTCAATAAAAACAATTATACTGTGATTTCACCTCGTTTCGAAATAATCAATGATACCAATTATACCAATGCACCAACACTTTCCATCTTTTAATTGCACTGTTCAAAAAAGATAACATAACCCCCGTTTTTAGTAATAAGTTGGAGATACGATATTTCACAGAAAAGTGCTACCAAGGGGTATTTCGGGTCCCATATCTTCCGAAGGACTTTTCTGTTCGCCTTGAAATTAAAAATAAATTCTTAACCTAAGGTTGAACTACCACTGGTGTAAAAATGAACGTTATAGCATAAGTAGAAAAAAAGCTCAATTTTTACAATCGCAAATTTAACCGCTATAAATCGCGAATTTTTCAACCAAAAATACATTCAAATATAGCTCTTTTGATTCTCTGAAACAAGCAAATAAAAATTCCATAATTATATTTGACTATCAAAAGTTACAGGCCTTCTTGTTTCCACTGCCAATTATATCTGGACAGACTTTAATCTAAAGTCTGTTCACGATAAGTGTGCACTCTTTTTGCTTTTACCTATAACTTTTGAAGGAATCCTTCAATCTTCATAAATTTGGTATCGTTGGAGAGATATTTGTGAGTGAAACAATTTAAAATTAAAAAGTCTTTAAAAAAATTCTAAAAATGAAGATGAAAATGAAGAAGAAAAAAATGAAGATCTTGTAGAAAGGTGCTATAACTTTCATTTTCACTGGAGAGATTCTTTCATCTTAGGAGGTCATCACTGTGAAGAAATTTCACTGAAATATTTATTCAATATAAAGTTATGATACAAATTTAATAAGTAATTGACCCCAAAAAACAGCAGAAAAAGAAGAAAACAGGGTTTTTAGACGTCAATCAGCTTATAACTTTGTTTGATATCTTTTGACTGAATGATTATTTTTGAGAAATCTTTTCACAGTGACGACATTCGATGATCAAGGATTCACTTAAGTGAAAATGATGGTTATAGCACTTTTCTACAAGATCTTCATTTTTTTCTTCTTCATTTTCATCTTCATTTTTAGAATTTTTTAAAAGACTTTTTGATTTTAAATTATTCCACTCACAAATATCCCTCCAACGATACCAAATTTATGAAGATTGAAGAATTCCTTCAAAAGTTATAGTCAAAAGAAAAAAGAGTGCACACTTATCGTGAATATACTTTAGTTTGTCCTTGTAAAAAACGTGCAAGTTGTCATTCTTTATAACAATTTTGACTTTGAATGATTATACAGGGTTTTTTATAAGAACATTCAAAATCTTTGAAGCTGTAAGATGTTTTAAGCTTTTCAAAATTAAGCCTAAATATGTTTTTAACCTGTTCTTATTTTCACCATTTTGTGAGCATTTTAGTCCATTTTCTTAAAGAAATGGGCCTTTTAAGAGTCTGTAAAGCCTTAAAATGTTCTTAAAGTTTTTAAATTCTCTTTGAATAGATAGTGTAATAGTGAATAGTGTAATTTACAGAATGATTTTATTTGAAAAACAAGAGCCGCAAAGATGCGGATAAATATTTCCTTTACAAATGTTAAAATAATAATTAATGTCCTCAAAAGATTTCAAAGTGCTTTAAATCTCAGATAACATCAAGCAACACAAGTCCCTAAGAATTTCAAAATTCCATTTATGTTATTGACAGTATTTGCAGGATTATTCATAAGATGACTGTAGGTTCAAAGCTACGGATCACGGAATATATCCAACCAAGCTGAACCCGACTGAGAACAACAATGCAGTAATCAAATTGGCTGGAACTTTAATTTTCGTTGGGTGGACTTTAAATAGATTTTAGTATTATGTATTATTAGTATTATATGGCGTCGCACCGCCAAGTAGAGTGTTGTTGAACACATCAAAAGACCTGATTATATAATTATTATTTTAAGCGCTGATTTCCAGAAATATTATATAGCCAAAAAGGGCAAATATTTAAAATGAAAGAATGACAAAAAGGAGAATACCCTACAGTAAAAAAGAAAACCAAAGAAAATTTTATATATTTTCAAAATGAGATGAAATATTTTGCATTACAGTATACTTTCATATATAAAATATTGTAAAAAATGTAAAAATTTAAAGTAACTTTTGGAGTTTTTGAAATAATGTACGTGCTAAAAAGTAAAAATCTTACAAAACAGGGAAACAATTTCATATTTTCCGATAGCCTGGATATCCAAGCTCAAAATTTAAGAAAAAACAAAATTTACCTCAACATACAAAGTTCTTAAATTATAGAGCTTGGTCTCCCTAGAGAATGAAAGTGAAAACCCACGTTTCCTAGCCAACCCAGGGCAGCAAAACAGAAATTAATAAAAAGCAGTCTTACAAGATCTAAAACTATTAAAAACATCCAAAGATTACACCAAAGTCCATAAAAAAGTTTGCATGCATTATCATGACCAACCATGTTTTCTTGGAAAATGAACTTGCCTCTGTTTTCTTCTTTTTCATGTTTTCGTGTAACAGAAAGCCCTATCTTCACTAGCAGCTGGAGGACTATCCTATTTTTGATTTAGAATTGCTCAACACCGTGTAGATTGGCCCTTACGGTTTTAGCGAAGTGAGCGCAAGCAAGCGGACTGCATTCTCATACGAGAATGCAAAACGCTCTAGGGAGACCAGGCTGTAAATCAGAACATAAAATATCTAAAACTAGACTGTGAAATAATTTACAGCCTGGATATCCAGGCTAATTTTCCGACAGAATGCAAAAAAAAAAAATTTCAAAAAAATGTCAGAAAATAAAATAAATTGTCATGCCAGGAAATCACTTGAGTTTTCTTCATTTTTTAAATGCATGTGGAAGAAAATGTCAAGTTCACGACAAAAGTTTTCCACGTTTTGAATGCACGTGTAAGAAAATCTCCAAATTTATCACAAAAGTTTCCACGTTTTAAATGTACATACTGTCAACTGCTTTACTTGGGACGATTGGTCGAAACATGGGACTGTTTGATATCTGGTCTGTATTTTCACTAACTTGTTAAATCTCTTGGACAACAAATTTGTTTTGATAACTCCACCAAGTTTATCAATCATACTTCCTTTCATAACATGTCACGATAACTTTCACTGATAGCGACGATTGGAGAATTAGAGAACGCCCGCTGCCTAACCGCCTATCGCCTGATGGGATTAACAAATAACGCGTGTGTAACTTGCCGCCCGAGTGACGTCAAACGCTCCATCGTTTTGCCATTTTTTTAATACGCCGTTCATTAACTCAAATCAAATGACTTTGGAGGTTCGGTGAAATGGTGGCCAAATTGCCGTCCCATGTTTTGTCAGATAGTCCCAAGGTGGAGCAGTTGATGGTAAGAAAATCTCCTAATTCACGACAAAAGTTTCCACGTTTAAAACACACGTTGCAAAAGATCTCTAAATTCACAACTAAAGTTTTCCACGTTTTAAAATGCACGCGGGGAAGAAAATCTCCAAGTTCAAGAAAAATTTTAATTGTACATGTGAGTTGATTTCAAATTAATTACATCCATATTCAATGCACAATGCAATAAACCTTTTAAGAAGTATAACATAACATTCTTCATATTGGGGCCGTGGTGTTCCGGATATCAGCTTTAAAATTTGAAATTTATAACCGCAACGAGTTTTCACTAACTGTCACTAACCCCAGCAGTTAATTGTTGTAGATAAAAAAAACAAGGGAAATTTAATCATTAACCAGTCAATTTTGCTCCATGTTTAAATTTTTAGCTAAAATCAGTTCATCAACCATGTCCCATTGTTTCATTGTCGGCTTGCATTCGTTGGGTGCAAACTTTTTTCATGTTGCAAACAGTATGTAATTTTTCAGGTATAACATGGTCAGATTTATTCACAGTCACTTGCCTTCGTACGATTTATGTAAATATACAAACAAAATTGAAGTTAGTTTGTTGTGAAAGTTGATAAAATGTCCTGTTTTTCCAAGACCATGAGATTGTATTATCATCTCTCATTCCAGCTCATTCCAAACCAACAGAATGTAAACGAAACATCAAATCCAAAAAGTAATATTAAGAAAAGTTCACTATCGACCATTTCTTGTGACAATCGTAAGCAAAGAAAAGTAGCGAAAGAGCAAAAGTTGTTGTCTATTTTCTGCCATCTTTGTTTTGACAGTTAGAAACAAAGCAGTACTGTATGGTCCGATCAACAATACGCTTCTAAAACGGCCGACGTTGCCCGATCGACAAGGAGAATAGAGCGCCGTACGGATATTTACCACAGACGTTTCTCGAAGAAATGACGTCTTCCGCTTCGAAAAAAGAACATCCTACTGTTTTTACCGCCGGAGCTTGATTTAAAAAGAGACTCATGTACAAACTCACGAAATTGACCAAAACCGAGCGTTAGACTTGGAGGAGAAGGAGAAGGAGAAGAAGGAGAAGAAATTTTACCGTTTTAACAAATATTTCCTATATAGATAGGAAATATTTAAAAAGTGCTGGTACACACTTTTTTTTCAAACACCCGGAAGGGTTTCAGGTTTTAGAGACACATCTGAGAAAGCAGGCTGAGAGATGATTAGGTACAGGGCTTGCCATTGCTGGAAAATGCTTAAATAATAAACGCATAATTTGTATTTTATCGATTGTCGATTGTGGAATTGCCTATTTGAGATTTGTTTTTTGGTGTTTTTTTTTCATTTTTCACTTTTTGATTTAGTTTTGTTGCTGTTGATTTGCCACTTTGTACTTGTTGCGTTGAGTTGGTGATATGGTTCCTTTTTTTGGTTTGAATGTTTTTGACTTTTAGCTTAACATGCGTTGTTTCTGAATTTTAATTAGCTTTTTAAGATATATTCCATTCACAACTTTAAGGAAATTCCAAAAATTCGAAGAATTCCAGCCAAAAACAGCTAAAATCAAGAAGAAATATTTTTTCTAGGCTCAGGGTAATGCTTAGATTTTTGTCATACCTAGATATGCTTATAAGTGCAATGCTTATAAAAAACTGTTGACTCTAATTCTAAAATCGCTAGTTCAAACTCTAAAGGCTTTTATTTCCGGATGTAGAAGGAGTTCGTTCATAGTATAGTCCGCGTTTTGTTTCATTCTATTGTTTCAAACTTGAACTTGCGTTGAGAAGTTAGTTTGTTTTGCTCACATTTTAATCATGTGATTAACTTTTGAAAGAATATTTGGTAACGTGATCAAAAACTGAGCAAATCAACTTTCATTATTAACAAAGAAAAAAGTTAATAAAAAGTTACAACAATAGGCTTCAAGACCAGTGTTTTTTATACGGACTATGATCATAGCTCGTTGAATAGCAGCTTAGAGTTTCCCCATTCCTTTTGGCACCTTTGGGCGGCAGCTAAAGGGGGATAGGTTAAGGGAATTAAAGCAGTCAAGCCCGCTACGGGGGTCTCACTTTTGTATTTTTTTTTGCGTGTCCATGAAGCACAATTCAATTCCTACGAGTTGACTAAAAATTACGATTTCTTACTCAAACTGGGCATTTCAAGAGGGCTTCGCCCTCCTCCATACCATTCTGGCCAAAAGGTTGTAGACTTTTAGAAAATCCATGAAATTTTTCAAAATAAGCTCTAAAAACCCATTTTTACCGCAGAACCACTGTGTTGTTTTTATTGGATTTGAAGAGTTTGGGTGAAAAACCCTTCACTCGACATTGAAGGAAATTGAAGGCCTTTTTTTGTCTGAGATCGAAGATTGCGGGTTTTGCTCTTCAACTTTTTTGAAAGGACATCTAATTAGACCATAAATTTGAGATGGCTGAATCAATTTTAAAATAGCCTTTTAAGGGTCCTTTGATTTCGACTGAAACAATTGTAAAAAAGTCTCTCTAAGGATCACTTTACTAAAAAAATTGTTTCTCTAAGGGTCGGTTTTCGGAGGTCCAATCCACGCATACCCTCATCAGCCAACCTAAGTTCTCCCTTCGGTACTCAGTAATCATATCTTTATAATAACCAACAAAGTACGAATATAAGTGGGGAAATTTTTCACCGGGGCTGTGAGGCAGGGGTGTCATAACATCTTGTTTCTTTCTTGAATTTTTATAAAAAAGTAACTTCGGGGTGAAATTTTTCTTTCGAAATCCCAAGGGGATAGAAATTTAATTGTTCCAAGTTTAAAAAATCCAGCCTTTCCAAAAGTGATACAGTAAGTCTAGCATTGTAATATTTTTAGTTTTCTCACAATCTCGACCCAAAAAGAAACGTTTTCTGCCGGCTAATAGTCGTCAAAAGTTATGGTAATTTTCGGGTTTTTGAGACATGCCATAACTTACCTGAGTTCGAATTTTCCTTTGATTAAAAAAAACATGTATTGTGAAAATGGCTGAAATTGAATCCAAATTTGTTAGAAAAGATAAAATGAAATTTGAATTATAGCCTGAAAAATAATTTTCCAAAACAAATTATTAGATGACCCAGAAAAAATTATAAGGGTTTAATGGCTTATTGTGTCCAAAGTAATGTGAACTTTTAATGATTTTTTTTGCATTGTAATAAAGAAAGGAAAAACGAACTTAAAATTTGGCATATTATAGCTTTTTTATAATTGGTACAGTGGTTCTCAAGTTTTAAACTTGTAAAGGCAAAATTTACTTTTGAAAAAGTCAAAAAACACGAAAACAAATAAGGGGTATAAAACATCATAAAACACCACTTATACCGTGGGGAAAAAAACAAAAACCGACATTGTCCGCACATACCCAACACCCATTTTTGCCTAATCCCCCCCGAATTACTGTAGTTAGCTAATAGCGTAGAAAGTTTGCATGTAGCAAAAACACGAATCCTATGAAATAGGCTAATAATGTTTCTTTTATCTAATTTAGTATAAAACGAAATATTTAAAGTGAAAAATCAAAATGGGTAATTCAACCTCAAAAGTTGTTGTTGACAATTGCAATTATTTGATTGCCACTCTAAGTATTGACATTCATGTAAAAGAAGCATTACTGGAAAGTTGCCGTGATACAACGTTTGTTAAAGTTCCTTTGCCTGCTGATGGTGTCGACCTGTTCATCTTTTTCAACGATCCTCAGAGGAAAAAGAAGCTAGACTCTTTGTTGAAACAAAAGTCTATTTATCAAGATCAATACGATTTACTCTTACCACAAAATTTTTTAACGGACTCTAAAAATTGGGACGTGACTATCATAACTCGTGTTGCTGGGGAATTTCTTTTTCTACCAAATTCTTCCAAAGCAATTATCAAGGATGCTCAGAAGTCTAGAAACGGTATTAAACACGGCAACCCGGAAGAGTTTAAACAGCAACAGAAATTTGATGACACGATGGACGATATTGAAAACCTGCTGATCAAACTAAACTATGCTAAAATGAATGATTTTCATAACTTAAGAAACAAGACTGTGCAGATTGATCTGAAAACTTTGATGAACTACCACAAGACGCTGATGACAAACATGCAAAATCACCTCATTAATGAACAAACTAAAGCAAGTAAAGACATTTTGAAACAAGTTATCGATTATTACAACGTCAAAAGAGGTGAATATATTCTATTTTCTTCTATATCTCTACTTTCTCTTGATTATATATGGAAGCTTACGCAGTTTTCGCAGATTTCACTATTTTGTTATATTTTGAAAGTGATATCAGAAAAGTTTTTGTTGAATTTTCATTCGATGATCTTTTGAAACAGTAAAATTGTTAATAAGGTTAAGTAAAATAAACATCTACTTAGATAGATCAAAAGCATTTTTTTCAATTTTTCAATTTTGAAAGCATTTTCTTAAATTCTTCGCGGGAATTAATTTTTCAGTTTTGAGCTCGAAAACGTTTTCGCGAGTTTAAAAAGCGAACATTAGTTCCTGCGAAAATTAATTCTCTTAAGGTATATTCCTGTCTCTTTATTTCAGATTTTTGGCTCTACCATGTTCTTAGAAGAAATTTTGATATAAGTCCCGATGATAGTAGGGATTATCATCGGGACTTATATCAAAATTTCTTGAATTTTGTTTCCTAGAAGATCTGAATGTCAATAACATTTCATATGGAAAGATATTACTAGTTAGTAAAGACCCTTTACTTTCTTAATTTAGAACCCAGCCAAACCGTCCATCCAAGCAAGAATCTCAGGTAGGTTTAACCTTATGTTGTTTAAAAACTCGAATTGGTAAATTTTCGCCTGAAAATGAAAAGGATTCTTTTCAACTAAGATTATCTAACATTTTTCAAAGCTAGAGTTTTTCAAGCCACTGTGTTCTGTTCACACTTTGACTTGTTAGTAACAGTAAGAAAATCTGAAGAAAAAATATACAATATATTTTATGATAAAGCCCGGGGGGGCACTCCATTACTAAACGACGACATGTGTCGCCAAAAAAATGGCTTTAAAAATCGAACACTAAAAGTGCAGCCCTTGAGAAGTGCAAAGGTATTAAAGTGTATTTTACCGAACGTTTCTGACCCATATAGTGTAGTTTTATTTCATACCTTGTTGTGCTGCAGCCACCTAAAAATGAGCATGAGATGTTAACACAATGTTAAAAAAAAATCTAAATGGTTGCGAGTCAAAACTATGAAGATACAACAAATTTTTACAGTCAGATCTGCAATTCGCCGGTTCCCAAACACACCTTTACAGTGTATTCTGATAAAAGAAAACCCTTGTAGTGCATTCTATCAAAAGTACTCTCTTACAGTGCATTTTGAGGGTATCGAAAAACCTACCCTCAACTGCGGCACATGTCGTGATAATTAGGATAAAGCTTAGTTCTTTCTGGTTCTTTGAGTACTATAAATATCTGATTTCAAATTCACGTTATAGGAAGTCAGAAAATTGTTAAAACAAAGAATCCTTTAGAAAAAAAAGTTGAAAGAAAAATAAACTCTTTATCTTCCTTATAAAATTATTAAATTCTGGGGGTACTACCCTTGCATAGCGACGGAGGTGTCCCGCTCAAAATTGAAAAATGGACACTACGTGGGACTCGTTTTTTGAAAAAAAGTTTTCTCGAAAATTTTCATAACCTCCCAAAAAGGTACCCTATGGGGGATCAATTTTTATATTTTGGTGTTTTTGCGACCCTACCTGGGATTAATGGGGATGAAAAGGTGGCTGGCTTTTTCGTATGGGTGAAAGTAGAATTTTTGTTATTCAATTTGTAAGGGTGAAAATCGCTTATATTGGTTAGGGTCAGTATCAGTTAGGGTAAGAGTTGACGCTCAAGATTCAAAATAGGGTTGCGAGTAGCATTGGTAGAAAAATGTAAGGCCCAAGGCTCAAGGCCCTAATAAGGCCATCCTTAGGGTTGGACCAACCTTGTTATGAATACTCATAGGTCTGTAAAATAAACATTGCAAGTAAATTTGCGAATTCGAATTTCTGCCGTGGCATCGTGGTTTGGTGTAGGCGTACGGAGCTTCTAAACCAAGAGTACGTTTCACGAGTATGTTAGAAGCCCGCCCGCAACTTAACTATGGCAAATTACAGAATATCAAAATTGAATTATGAAAATGAAAAGAGTCCATGAAGTTTCCATGAAGACTTTTTCTTAAAATCTATGCTGAAGATGAGTAAAATTTTCAAAATTTGATGACGTCATAAATGATGACATCATCATTTTCAATTTTTTTTCTTTCAATTTTTCAATTCATATTGTCAATGCCTATCACGTGTCAAAATTTGAAAATGATTGAATAAATAGTTCAGAAGTTATCAGCACTTTTGAATTTAGAGTTTTAAGCGGTTTTAGCTGGGTTTTATGTCATGTTCCACAATAAAGTCATAAAACCTGATCTGAACAACCTATGACCCTAAAATTTTGCACAAGTACTTTTAATAAGATTTCGTTAAAAGTCAAAAAGTTTCAAGTCGTTTGAAAAATTTCTCAGAGATATTCACACAAGAACTCCAGCGTGGTAGATTCTACCCCCCCCCCTGGGGCTAATAGGGTTAAAGACATAGCATATGCTGTTAAATTTTTTCGTCAGAAAGTCGAACAAGCGGGCGAAAGCAAGTGGGCGAAAGCAAGTGGGCTAAAGCAAGTGGGCGAAAGCAAGTGGGCGAAAGCAAGTGGGCGAAAGCAAGTGGGCGAAAGCAAGTGGGCGAAAGCAAGTGGGGATAGCAGTGACTTTGATAGACTTTAAATAGCTTTGAGAGCTGCAAGAGATCACTGAAGGGTTGAAGATTGTTGGTTGAATGTATTTAATCAGCCATCACTTTTTTGTGTGGATCAATTTCGCATTGTTTCTGACTTCGATGGAGTTAATTCTAGAAATTCGTCCTGCGTTTTACAGCCAGAAAAGTGCAATTTAGCTCAAATTTGTTACCTTTTTTCACTTAAGTGTTCCCATTTCACATGAAATAGTCTTTTGAATACGTGTTCTTTCGACAACAATCAAAATTGGGACAGCAAACCTATCAGGGGGGGTCAGGATCAGAATTCGCCGGAAACTCGGCCGTCGAAATAGTTCC
Source organism: Clytia hemisphaerica (assembly GCF_902728285.1). Taxonomy (NCBI): domain Eukaryota; kingdom Metazoa; phylum Cnidaria; class Hydrozoa; order Leptothecata; family Clytiidae; genus Clytia; species Clytia hemisphaerica. The sequence continues at coordinate 318,781 of NW_027104612.1, forward strand.
TCGGTCGGCGGAATAGTCGTCCGGCCGGCGGAAAATTGGCCGTCGGAATAGTCATCCGGCCGGTGGAATAGTCGTCCAGCCGCCGAAATAGTCATCCGGCCCACGGAAAATTGGCCGTCGGAAAAGTTATCCGGTCCGCAGAAAGTGAGGTCGAGTTATTTTTTTCGAGTTATTATTTTGAGCTACGAAAAAACGAGTTATGACAACATTTCCCGTAAATTTTGGTTTAACTATGATGTCATTGTCATCATCAATATCGTTGTTATCGTTTTTTTTTGCTTACTTTAATTGTTTGAGTTGTTTCCTGTTGTTAATAACTACTCGGTTATTTTAAATTGAATAACTTTTAGATTAGCTATTTAAAATTAATTCCCTATTAAATAATTCTACAATTCTATAACTCCTCGGTTCCCGAATACCAGATTGTTGATAAGGTTATTGTAATCTAGGCTGCCTGCATCCCCTCTGATTACTTTTGATATATAGTATACTAGTATACTATATAGTATTATATATTAGTATACTATATCAAAAACTATTTTAGGGGATGCGTGCAGCTTAATTGTAATCAAGCTAAAAATTACGAAAAAGGACGCAACAACTCGGTTTTTCATAACTCAAAAAAAATAACTCGAAAAAAATAACTCGACCTCAATTTCCGCGGACCGAATAACTTTTCCGACGGCCAATTTTCCGCGGGCCGGATAACATTTCCGCCGGCCGGACGACTATTCCGCCGACCGAGGAACTATTTCAACGGCCGAATTTCCGGCTAATTCTGACCCGGATCCCCCCTGATACAAACCAATGGTATAGGGTCCAGAGAGACTTTAAAGTTGCCATGGGTAGGCAGTAATCTTTATTACTTTAAAAGGGGCTTCGGGTCGTGAAGGTTGGATTATACCTCATTAGCATACCAAAACCATCAAAAATTGTCAAATATAGCTCTGAAACTGTAAGCTGATAAGTTGTACTTCACAAAATGGCCTTTTTCGGCCTATTGAAAGAGGTCAAAAGCTCACCAGGACCGTCTTTGCTTGGCAGCATGACGTTGAACGACATAAAAAGGTGATTTTTTCGGAAACTTTCTGTTTGACTGGAGGGGCTGAAAACATGAAACTCAAACGGATGGAAGCCCAACTCATTGTTTTGAAGCGCGTTGGGATCTTTTATTGCGGAACAATAAGAAGGTTACGTCACATTTCTTTCTACGGGGACCATGGTTTTTCGCTCATTTTGGACGGTTTTTCGGCCGGTGACGTCATCAAAATGTCGGAAATGTAATTTTTTCCCCAAAATACTTTGTTTCACACAGAAACACCTCACTGGTCCAAATTTGAGCCAAATTGGACTATTTTTTGGAAAAAAACCCTTAATTCCCCTGGTACCACCTTAATGCGTTACCAGCAAGTGACGAATTTTTCCCCGACGAAAATTTTCACCGACGAAAATTTTCCCCGACGAAGTTTTCCCCGATAAGGTATTGTTTTGGTCAAAGCACTTGTTTTACATTTTTGGAATGCTAAGAGATAGGGGAATCAGAATTAAGATTAGAGATATATTGTAAGTGATTTCTGTACCAAACTCGAGATCATCATCATCCTTCTACCGTTAGGTCGGAAATACCGAGTATCTCTCTCTCCACAGCTCACGGTCTGACATAACTGTTTTCAGTTCTTCTAACTCGAGCCCTGTTTCCCGCCTCAAATTGTCGAGGAAAGTTCGAGATACTAACCCTTGAAAACAGTGTTTGTCCAGTTTTTGCGCTTTTTGAAGCTCAATATCTCGAGCTAGGTACTGAAATCACCTTTTTTTTCTTTTTTTACATTATTGAGTTATTTTTCCTCCCTTTACATTTTCAAGTTATTTTTTCGTTATGTTAGTGAGTTATGTCCGACCGGTCCCGATGAAAATGAATATTTGTATCATCGTACGTCAAAAGCTGAAAACAAAGTCTGAGGATCGAACACCCGAAAAGAAAATGCTATTTTAGAAGAACAATCTGGCCAATGTAAAAAACACTCTTAGCGTTTTCACCCTCCTCTGCATTAGAATTAGAGCATTTTTCGTCATATAGTCCCGCTGCTGAGGTCGAAAATCGGTTCATTTCGTGACACACCTCTTAGAAATAACTTTCTTTTTAACTCGCAAATTACTATGTCCTGATATCATATGAATGTTAAACCAAAAGTTTAAAAAAGAAAAATCAAAATTACACAAAATTTTTAGCATTTCAGCTTAGGTGTATGGTGTATGCTTAGTGAAATCGTGAAGCAATATAAACCGAGTTAAAAAACGAAAAATAACTCGAAAATTTAAAGGAAGGAAAAAAACTGAGTTACGAGATTTAGAATGATGTCATAGAAGGTACAAAATGACGTCATAACTCGTTTTTTTTCGTAACTCGGGTTTTTAACTCGAGAAAAATAACTCGGGATTTCCGAGCCTCGTTAAAGCCAGAATAACAATACTTTCATCGAGGTCTCAATCACTGCTTCAAAAAATGCTGAGCTTGAAAAAAAAACAAAGAAGTTGTTCAACCAATCATCAAAACAACAAAAAGCGCGCGATAGGTCATTTAAGGGCTCTGGACATACCCAATTTTTCGATTTTACACCAACTTAAATGGCAATTTCTGCATTTTAAAAAGATTAATGTATAACTTTTTTTATATGTACCTTTTCTGAATTTTAAAATCGAAAGATTGAAATGAAAAAATTAAATGAAGAAGAAAACAAAGAGTTTTTCGAAGGAGAGTATTTCACCTTTCAAAGCCCTAATCTCGGTAAAAATCAAACATTCTGGAATTTTTTTTGGTTCAGGTGATGTATCTATTTAGTATCTAAAAATACAATTTCGGAAAATTTTTGTGGAAGTATCTTTCCTTTAAAATCTCCAAAAAACCTCATTTTTGGTAATTTTCTCCACTAAATTTCCATGCAAAAACACAAAAACATCTATAACTTGGAATGTAGCTAAATAGAAAATTTTTCCGAAAGAATTTAAATAAAGAAATTATTTGTCAATAACTTAAAAAAAGTTTGAAACAATAAAATGATTTCCTTAAGGAGACTAGGCTTTTTTTGTGAAAAGTATTTGAATAGCATCGTTATGACGTTTTATCAAGGTCCATGCCACACTTATTCCTTAATTACTCATGATGTAATTACTTAAATTCATTTTTTCAAAAGCAGTTTGTTCTTAAACATGTCAAAGAAGCGAAAACATAAGGTTTTATCTTTAAATTCTGAAATTGATTTTTCGATTTGATATCAGAATGAATGTTTTTGAAATAGATCTTATCGGAGTTTTTGATTTTTCTAAAAAAGCGATGCATTGTGGGATTGTTTCGGGAGTATTACAATAGAATTCTCTCAAGGAATTCCTAAGAGATTAAATTAAATTCTCATTCATGAGGGAGTGATTTTTTGTGAAAAATTTCTTATTTTACTGCCTAAAAACTTACTTCTTACTTTTTCTTTAGCTCGTTTTCGCAGGTGCCAATATTGTAGAACACGTCAGGCACGTGATCTTCGAATGTTTTGATTGGTGGCCTCTCTTCTTGTTAGCGTTGTCGTTGCTGAAAAGCAGTCTTTTGACGATGCTGGTGTTCTTTTGTCTTACAACATGGCCAAGATAGTTTTGTTGCTGTTGTTTGACTTATTGAAGGATGTCCTCAGTCTTACAGATGCGTAAAACATCTTCACTTGACATGACGAAGTGGAAAGTTTGTAAATTGTTTTCATCGATTCTTCTTTCAAAGCCGTCTCTCACCATCCTACGAAGCATATTAATGTAGGTGGATCGGATTCGCTGTTGTTGTTGTTGAGTGATATTCCACGTTTGACAGGAATATGTCAACCGACTGTGCACCATTGTATTTAGGAGATATACCCTATATCTTTCGATTGTGCAGTTTTTTAATCATTTGGTTGTACTTGTTTTGAGAAACAGTTATTCTTAACTCAATCTCTGCATCTCCTGTTGAAGGTTGATTGAAGTGTACGTCGTCTTCAATATATCTGAACACTTCACCATTTTCGATGACTTAATCATTTTTAAGCGTGACGATAGATTGAGGATACTCATCTTGGTTTTGAGACTTGAAATTTATTATCGTCGTTTTGGTTTTCTTGGCGTTTATTTGGAGGTGAAAACGAACAAATTTTTCATTGAGGATTTTCAGTCCTTTTTCTAAGTTTAAAATTCTTTCGAATGCAAGTTTTAAGTCGTCAGCGTAACCGGCCCAGTCAAGAGTGTGTTCACCGTAACAGCTTTTGGCTCTTTCATCTCTGGTTGTAGCAGTGGCACGAATTATGTACTTCAGTTGAAGAAATTTAACATTTTTCTCTTTACAGATTTGCATAAACACACGCATGACATAATCCAGTTGTATAGTGATGGGTATTCTGGTCCCCCTTGTCGAACACCAAGTAGAAGCTCGAAAACATCATCTGCAGTTTGTGCCAATGCTGTGGTTTTTTTATGATACAATAATTCAAGTAATTTTATTAGGGAAGGCGCGACTTGCTCGGGAAATCTCTGGTAGATGGATTCAAAGAGGCCAATTTCGCAAAACGTGGTCCAACGTGGAGCTGAAATCGAGGAATAGAAAATCGAATCGCTTTTATGTTTTGTCCGAGATTTGTGAAGTTATTTTGTCATATATATGCCGTCTGCTGTTCCTCTATTTCGTCTAAATCCTTGCTGCTGGTCGAACAGTTATTTGTCATACCAGTCTTTAAGTCTAGTCAAGATTATTATCACCATTATCTTACAAAGACTTGATCCTACTTGTAAACCTCTGTACGATGTCGGGTCTTTTGTAATTCCTTTAGCTGCTCCTTTCCATAAGGCAATAAGCTTTGAATGACCCCGTGATGATGGCATAGATTTCGTCGTCCGTATTTGAAGAAGTAGCTATTCAAGCTCTGATAGTAGCGCGTTTGATGCGACTGCATACTTGAAGAATTTTGCAGGAAGATCGTTTTGAGGATTTACCATTGTTTAAAGATTTGAGGGTAGATAGAATTTCGTTCCTTTTTGGAGGGTCAAAATTGACGAACTCGCGGGTAATTTGTTGCAATAGAGTAATATAATTTGGTATATTAATAAGTTCAATGGGTTTCATTTTATTATTTAAGTTGCCAGTGAAATGTTTTTCAAAATATGTTTTCAATGTCTCTGGGTCACTCGCAGATTTTTGTCCCATATATTTGAATGTTGAACCGTCGGACTTAATGGTTTTGAAGAGCTCTTCAACTTGTAGTTTTGTTGCAAACTCGTTTATTTCGTCAGCTTCTTCTTGCATCGTGAGATTTCTCAATTGCCGTACACGTTTTTTAATTCTCTTTAAGAGCTTTTTGTATGTCTCTCCATTTCGTGTCGTATCGGATCGGTTACAGAGCAAAGAAATCAGTTCTCATCATCGTTTTTCCAGAGTTTTTTTTTTCGCTTGTTAATTTTTAATTTTGGAGGAAGTTCCTCGTTTGTAGCTTTCTCGATAGTTTTTAAAAGATTCTGTGAAAACACATTTACGTCTTCATCGAACGGACGATTCGTTTCAAGCTTTCGATTCAGATTTTCAACAAATGTTCTTCTAACTGTACGTATTAGTAGAGACTTAACATCGCGTTTCGGTTCGTTTGGTGTTTTGTTGTATCTTCTTCGAGCAATTCTGGTCGTGGGAGTACACATGGTTGCTTTGGGAAGCCGGTGGTCTGTGTCAATATCAATACCTCGGTAAACTCTACAGTTTGTCATATAATTTTGGACGTAAGGTTCAGTAAGAATGTAATCAAGGACCTTGCGGGTTTTTCTGTAATTGCTGTACCATGTATAACGATGTATCATACGGTGCTTGAAGAAAGTGATCGAAATACAGAGTACATGAATACGACAAAATGCTTTTAATCGGTTTCCATTGTCATTACAAAGTGGAACAGTGATAATTTTCTTTCCGTCGAAGAAGCATCTTTTATTCGAATGGTAGTTGTAGCGTTGAAGTTTCCGACGACGATAAGCTTATGTTTCTTTTGTGTTTTTACAATTGCTTTGTTTAGATTTGAGTATAACACGAGTTTTTGTTGATCGGTTTCGTCTGCTTCTGTTGGTGCGTAGCCGTTTACAACTCGTATATTGAACCCGTTAACCTTTAGATAGATTGCCATTACGCGGAGGTCTGAGAAGTCGGGAGTAGAAATGTCAATATCTTTGTGTATCCAGACAAGTATACCGACACCTGCTTGACGTTTCTTCTTGTATCCTAACCAGTGGAATTCAATTCTTCACCGGAGTCCAATCGAATTATTTTCGTACCAACGTCTCTCCACCGTACTTCTTGGAAGCAACATAATGTGAGTTGAGATTTGGTGACTGCCTTTGCGATGGAATATATCTTTGCCCCATCATCTTTCTCGGTTCCACTTCGTGTGTTAAGGGTTGCAAAGTTCCAGGTTTTAAAATTGTTCGTGCGGAAATTTTCTTTGGATTTTTTAGTTTTTTTGTTCGTTTTCAGAGGCATTGAAGGTAAAGAGTAAGAAGGATTCAATAGTACTTTTTCGTTCACAAATTCGAATCTGTTGATAGTTGTCTCGAACGAAATACGTTTTGGTAACCCTTGGCATCCAGCCAGGGGTTGGGTGACTGAGCATCAATGTCTATTGTCAATTGTACGATATCATGAGCGATAGGTGGTGTGGATGATTGTAGTAATCAACTACAATTCCTCGGACCCAGTTACCACAACCCCCCAAAAAAATCATCGTTTTCTCCATGGTTGACCCCAAAGAAATTGTAAAGCCCTCAAAGTTCTATTCTAAAGCTCATTTATAGTAGTGACCAATAAAATCTGAAAATCGACTTTCTTAAAACATGGTCATATTGCATACCAAAATGTCACAAATATGATGGAGAATTAGAAAAACATTAGAAATATACGTCAAAAATGATGAGAGATAAATAAAAGTTTTTTGTCTTTTGACTAAAAAAACATGCGCCATTGCATTATGGGCATGAAATCCTGAAAATTACAAATATTGTTTTGGGAATGGATTTTTAGCAAGTATTTGATCAATTGAATCACGGTTCAGCATCTAAATTGCAATTTCAAAGTTTCAGTAAGTGGTGAGCAAGGGTTTCATGTTTGTAGGTTTTAAGGTGTAATAGTGTAGGTTTTAAGGTGTAATTTGCGGGTAATTTGATTATAACCTACAGTTTAGAAAATATTTAGGTACAAATGATTTAATTGTAACATTAGTAACTTTGCAGTGAATCACTGTTCAAAATTTGAGGCCAAAAGGACTATTTTTTATTTGTAAATATGTAAATTGTAAATATGTAAATTGTTTGGGGTAAATAGCTAAAATTGCTTTTTTTCACAAAGCAATAAATTTTTTCTTAGCAGCTTTTACAAAAACCACACCCAGGAAAGAAATTCAAAGGTAGCCTAGACTCACCAATAAAAAGTTTCCACCCTTACTGTTTTCTCTATCAGAATATAGGGGGTACCTTTTTTGTTGTAGGTTTTCAGGGGTATCCACTGGTATTCAATGTAAAGTCGACTCTTGGAGATTTTGTAAATCTATTAATTTTCAAATGTCCGTTTCCTGAAAAGCTCTCGAAATATCAGAATTCAAGACATTTTCATTAAATGTAAAGTTCGTTTGAAAATATAGTAAATATAATATTTCAGGTTTTTAAAAAAATGATAAAATATTGAATGTAGGACAAATTTACTGATAAGAGATGTGTTTTTTCCAACTCTCTTTGAAATGTAATGAAACGCTCATATTTACACTATATTTACAATTTGGGAAATCTATGATTTCGCCCAATGTAACACAAAATCGTATCATATTTTAATCCTCTACACGTAAGTAAAGTATAGTACCGCGCTTAGGCAGGCAGATATAAGAAAAGGTTCTTGTAAATAGATAGACTGTAATAAGTTAATAGCTCCTGAATTCCTGAAATGGTTCACCTGTGAATGGTTTCACACAGCCACCCTTTTTAAGCTTGATATCACGTGACTATGAAGAGCCGATGAAAACAATAATAAATTCATTTTCATCTTTTTAAGGGTCGAGAAGATTACACCAAAAGAGGTTGCATTCACAGCTGAAGAAACTTCCATTATCTACACTGTTCAATGTTGGAAGATTAAAAATGAAACGAAAATGATTGAATCTGTCAAAAATGTAACATCAACAAACATAAACCAAAAAGCTTGGATACAGTGTGAAGTGGATATCAAAAGTGGATATACATATGAATTCGTTTTCAATACTGACAGAGCTGATGACTCCAAAATCATTGTTCAACTTCCGCGTAAGACTTGTCTGGAAAATTTATCTAGGGAAAATCATTTTGAAGATTAGGGGCTAGATACTTTTTGATATTCTCGTAATACTATCAATTGAAAAAAATTTAAAGGAAATATTGATAGGACTTTAACTATTTATGGGATCTGATTTTATTGTGACTTTAGGAAACTCTCATTTCTTTCCAGGCAATCATCATCATACAAGTAGGAAAGGAGAAACATTAGTCTACGCTCATAATTGTGGAAGGCCTTCCAATATACACGCATTCGAAGTTTCGGACGAGAATGGAATCACAGATGACGATACATGTATCCCAATCAGCACCGGTCCTTCAGTTGCCAACACTGTCAAAGAATTCAATCAAAGAGCAATGCAGTATTACAAAGACCATATCGGCACCAAAACCTTCCCACCCTCGTATTACGTACGAAATGTAAACATGAAAGAAGTTATCGCCAGTCTTGAAGAACATTCATCGCTTCTTGGAGGAAAAATTCTCGTCGGATATAATCCCATAAGCCATCTCAGAATACTTGGACTCAATGATGAAAAGATCGAGAGTGTTCTGCATTTTTCTGACTGCCCTGATTACTATGACAACACAATCGTTTGTATTTATCCGAATCATGGCTTGCTGTTTGTTTTCGTGGTCGGTGAAAACGAAAAACATATTGACAAGGATTTGGCGAAAGTTAATGCAGTCTTGAAAACATGGTGTTATGTTCACAGGCAGATTCTCCAAAATGAACAGTTTACTATTGTTGGAGTTCTCGTCTTACGGGCTTCAAGCGACTTGAACAAAATGAAGCAACATCCTTGCTTAATTCTAAACACAAAGAGTCAGGACTTTGTCATTTCTTTCGATGAAAACTTTGGACAATGGTTGACCAACTTCTTAAAATTAATCCGAGATAATCGAAAGCTTTCATCACCTTCAACGCCAGGAATAATGGAAATCATTGCAGGGAACATGATGGCAAGCATGGCACAAACCAAAATCTACCTTCCTCGTGTTTCAGGAAATGACACTATTAACGTTAAGACAATCCTGTTAACTGAACCTCAAATTTCCTGCATCGAAAGCCAGTCGAACTGGAAGATGATTCAAGCTTCCTATGGCGCTGGCAAATCAATCACTTTACACGAAATTGCAAGGAAACTGCTGAAAATGAGCAACCAAGACTTGATTATAAACGTTACTTTCGACCCATTCAGTGCACTAGATAAGAAAGTCGACCATTCATTTAACGAGCTTTGTAAACAAGAAAAATTGACACAAAAACGAGAAAATATCATTTCATTATCGCTTTCTGAAGCTGTTGGTGAAAGAAGGAATGTCACCGATTTTTACAACTGTTCCTCATTACCATCCAAAAATATTGCTGACGTCATGCTTCTCTTAAAAAACAAACACAAACATCGAAAAATACATTTCCTTTTTGATGAAGTGCCGCAAGAGCTGTTCACAAAGACCTACTCAGAAACACTACGTGGCCGTTTGGAGAGTGAATTTCGAGAATCAGTTGTCGTGATTGCCCTCCAAAGTGTACAGAAATCTCGAAAGATAACCGAGGAAGGCAAGGTCACCAATTCACAGGAGATTGATTTAAAAAGCTCAGGCATGGAACTTTTCAAACTACCAACCACAATGAGGATGAGCAGTTGCTTACATAAATTGAAAGAAGTTTTGGAAGGTGAAATCGAAAGTTCGCCCTGCTCCTTAAACTTAGAAGTTCGATCGAAAGGTATTACATACCATTTACGTAACATTCTTTTATAATCGTGTTCAATTGCAACAGTGTGCAAGTAAAATATGCTCATTTCCATTTATGACCGAAATATTTTCTTACATTTTAATTTTAATTTTTCAGGAAACGTTTTGCTAACAAAAGACGAATCTAACAAGGCCATAATCCACGAAACTCAACCAAATGGAGATAGGCCAGGTGGCTCTCAATCAACAACAAAAGTTGAATTTCAGGTTAATGAGGTAATTTTGTTAATGAGTGTACTGTTTATAATTAGCTTACCATTGAAATTGAATAATGAAGCTATTTTCTCATTGTCAGAACCGATAATCTTTTTAGAAATTCTTTTAACAGATTTTTTGTTAAAGGTTTTATTTTACATAAGTGTTCCCGTTTCATATCAGACACATATTTTATATACGGCCAGTTTCTACCTATTGTTATATCATGTTGATAATTGCAAATAATGTTTTTGTTTTCCTCTTTCTGACCAATCTTGTTCCACATCCGTAATTCAATGTGAAAAAGCTTTTGAATTAAAATTGATGAGAAAGCAAACGATGTCACTCTTATTAAAAAAAAAACCTTTAATTCTGTTTTTCCAGACCAGAACAGGTTAACTTTTTATGTTTGATATTACAACTCATTTTTGAAATTCCGTTTAAATGATCTGATTCGGATGTAATTTGCTTCTCTATAACTTGTGAAAAAAAACCTGCTCTCCTTGGCAACACACCCACCTCATAGACCCACTAGTAGGATCTTTCAGGCAGTTGGGCGTGAGCCTCCAGGGCAGTTATACAGTTCTAGTTCACAAATTTTATAAGAACTGGAAGTGCGTGGTGAGCCTTAGGGGCCATCGTACCTTCAGGGCTTCAAACTGAGTTCCACCACTTTACCAACTAAAGAAGAAAAACAAGCAGTGATTTTTTTAATTCAATTTTTTTCAATTAAACCTTACCTTTATGTTTTAACAAGAAATTTCAAATTACTTCCCATTTATTAGAGAAAACAAGATCGAGAAGCAAGCGAATCATTTGACCCAACAAAGCTACGCGACCCTGAAAACGTTTTTAAGTCGCAGCTACAGACGAATGAAAATGAAGAAGTCGTGAAAGAACTGTCCACTACATACACTTATATGAAAGGGAAATGTGGACATTCTTTCGGGAGCTTTTTAAAACCACGAATCTTTCATTTCACCAAAGCCTTCACACCTTTATATGCTTGGTTCCTTCCGATACTAGCTGCCATCCTCCAGTTCTGTTTGAATGAGAGAAAGGAGGAAGAAGTTGTGGTATTGTGCGAAGATATCTGTCAAGTAAAAATGGTTCAGTATGCCCTGGAAAGGATACACAAGCGTCCAATTGCATACGCACCTTACCTTACCGGAGAATATCCTCAAGACATCCACAAGATGAAGGAAAAATTCGTCAAAAATTTGGACGAGATGGAGACAGTTCTGATATCCGATTATCGGTCTGTTCGTGGATTGGAAATGGCTCATACAATCATCTTTGTGGATCCAGAAAACGAGGCCAACGCACATTTTCTTGTCGAAGCAATCACACGAACCATAACAAATCTTGATGTCATTTCAACGAAACCTTTTTCACAAAATGCTTCCACGAGTATCGAAAGAGCTTTTCGAAAATATGTTGATGGGACCTTAGCAATCAAGACACACGTTGAATCGAGCAAAGACGCCGAAGATCTTCTGAGAGTACAATTCCAATACAACGAAAAGGACGGCTCAAAACAAACAAAAATTATTTCACAGAAATTGACCGATTTCAGTTTCGACGTTTCACAATCTCTAGATGGTTTTAACAAAAATGAAGAGCTCTGGCAAAACTATTTCAAGTATAATTTTTCTGTTAAAATTTTCGATTTTCAATGATCTTTATTATTGCAAAAAGCTCAATTAGAGGATATAAGTCATATTTTCCAAAATTAGGTGCCCGCTAATCCTTTAACCAAATATATTCCAGACTAAAAATATACATCATCTTTTTCCTTCAGGATGGCGTTTACTCTTTCAACTTCCATTTCATCTTTGGGAACGTAAGTCAATACAGTTGATGCCATCTGATTCGGCATTCTGTTATTCGATAAGCTCCCATTATCAATCAACTAACAGTCATTTGACAAATTTCCTTTTAATTTCTCATAAAAGATACTTTTTTTATCGGGCATTCTATCGCTATCATCTCCCTGGGGTTGGGGTATTTTAAGATTCATGATTTAACGATTTACGATGCACGATTCACGATCCATGTTCCATGCATAAACTAGTCATAGCTTTCACTAAATGCCCACGCAGAACATCATGTGATGCACTTATAAAGCTTTTAATGCTGTAAAGATTAAAGCATTAAAAGTAATCAGGAATAATTGATTGATTTAATTATTGAATGAATGATTAATTGATTGAGGCATAATGCTTGAAAAAGTAATTATGTTCCATTTACACAATATTTGAAGAATTCATGCAGCTTGATAATTTGATAAAATTTAAAGAAAAGCTTCTCAAAAATATATTTCAAAAATTATGGTATCATTAGCTTACTGGTTATCACATCTCCTGTTTGTTTTTTTCTCCCAGTTTCTTTCTTACAACAATATATGTCATGATTATTATTCACAATAGACCTTTTCTGATAATGCCACAGACATCTTAGATTGTAGGCAAAATATATAGCGGTGAATAAATCAACAAGGCAACCAATCAGAAATAGCTTGCTTTTTTCATTGGCTGCTATATTTCAACAATTCTCTATTGCTACTTTGCCTAATAAACAATAGTCAAGAGAATACTACGTATATAAAATTTATCAAAAAGTTTTGCGCCATGTTAAATTGGGTGAAATAGAAACCAATCCTAGTTAAGGCCCGGGCTCCCCTTGTGTACGCTGTGATTGCACTTCTCAAGCAAAATCTTCTATGTTGTTGGTCAAACAAAAATAAAGGAATGCCATTGTGGTCTATTCAGACTTACAGTCGAGAAAAGTTGAAATGCGCTTTAATTTTTTTTCAAGTGCATAGTACTTTTTCATGATGCAATCTTTTCTCCAAGCTGAAAGGATTAAAAGGATCAAAGCCATTAAGATGATCGCAACGCATAAAATGAAGAGACGTGCCTCCAGGAAGCTAGACTTTTTGAGTTTATAGCTATATACTTTCACTTTATTGTGTTTCCGTATATAGTATATGATTGTCTGTGTATCTAGTCTAACCACCGTTAAATGCCTTCAAGAAGGTCCCTCCTAACTTGGAAAAGCTATTTCACCAAACCACCGGAGCGTAAGTTATTTAGAAAAAAGTTGAATATGCGGATGTAAAGTTAAACGAATGTTAACTAACTTTTTTCAGGTTTTTGAAATAGATTTTACCACACTGAAAAAACAGTGAATACACTCTAAGTGAGGTAAATCTATTATGAAGACCAAAAGAAAAAGTTTGTTTACATTGATTGACATTCAACATTCATTCAACCACTTTTGGATTCAACTTTACATATGGCCATATGCATACATTCAACATTTTTGTACTTTGCCGGTATCTTGTTTTACTAAGTTAAGAAGGACTTTCTCGAGTTACGACCATATGATGGTATTTAAAGCTCAAGAAACTCTATATAAACAATAAAGCTAGTTATTAATATAATAACAGACAAAGATAAATTACAGTTTGAACAAAAATATCAAATGTACGTACATTAAAAAACTTGAGCAAATTTCTTTAACCCTATTTTTATCAGGGGGGGGGTGTTTTCCACCAGGCTGGCACTCTTTTGCTAATAGCTCACTGAAAATTTTTTTTAACACTCTGAAAGTTTTTGACTTTTAATATAATCCTATTAGCAGCATAGATACCAAAGTTTACAATTATACACCGACCAGATCAGGTTTTATGACTTTTTTGTGCAGGCATATCATAAAATCAAGCTAAAACCCTGTAAAATCCCAAAATCTTAAATTTAGCATAACTTTAGATCTAGGCATCTAACTGACTTCAAATTTTGACAGGTTTTAGGTATCAATGATAAATTTTAAAAACTCATTTTCTGCATGGATTTTAAACTTCGATTTTTTTAGTATATTTAAAACCTGCAAATATGTTAAACATATTCTTTTTGGCTTTTATAAATTTAAAACAGAATTGAAAAATCTCCATTCGTTCAACTTTAACTGCTGTTTTATTGAATAGTAATTGTGAAACTTTGCGATGACGTCATCATCTTTATGATGACGTCATCAACCCAAACTTTTTTCTATGAACTCCTTTTATTGTAGAGAACATTTTTGCCAAATTTCAAGTCCATAACTTTTCTAGATCAAAAGTTATGCAAGGCTGGTGGAAAACACCCCCCCCCCTTGAGAATACAAAATCCGAAAAAGCCTGATAATAATAGACATAATAGGGTTAAAGATTCCAGAAAAATAATTGAAATCATTGCTGAAATTAACTTCTGACTAAATTACAGTATTTAATAATCAGTTTCAAAGACAAGGAAAAAAATTTGACATACAAAACACTTTTTCCAGTCAATGAATCAGCTCATCATGTATCATCATTACCAGTCTGCCATTTTGTTTGTTTTGATTTGCACAAGTAATATTGTAATTCGTGTTATATCATACACTGTTATAATTTGCATTTATAACACTCGCTTCAGCTTTTCAAAGCTAAATCAAAACTAATAAATTGTAATATGTAAGAACGGTAATAGCATATAACGTAATATGAAAATATGCATACTACTGTCCCGGAAAAAAAACCGAACATTTACGGAAGAGACTAACTACGAGGATGCTTCTGCGACAAAACACACAAAAAAACAACAAAATTTCGAGATTCCAGTCGCATATCTATGCGTGAAACTATAAGTGCCTCCTCGTCGCTGCGCTCCTGCGGGGGCAATTATGCTGATGTATGCGTAAATCGTTACATCGTCCATCTTAAATTGCACCAACCCGTCTCCCTGGGAGAGTTTTGATTTCTAGCATATGAAAGGGTTTTTGGAATAGAGTATGAACTTTAGACGATCCTATCCTCAACACAATGTCACAACAAAAGGAATACCTTATCGGCCCTTTTTACGCCGGCCCCTTTTACGCTGGCCCTTATTACTTAATAAGGCCAAAATTTGTAAAAAATGGCTACTTATGCCTAAAATTAATAAATAATGACTAAAATTTACATTAAAATGTCATTTCAGTAATAAACTGTTGAAAATTCCATCGAAAATTACTGATTTTTAAATATATTAAATATTCCACTGAAGTTTTAAATATGGAGGTAAAACAATGGATAATTTTCGTCTTCGAATCATACCTAAAATTCTTTAAATTGTTCTGTTTCCTCGATTTTGTAATACTACATAAACTTCAAGTGTAAACTACCCTCGTTACCAATAGAATGTAGTATTTCAATCTCCATAATTTTTGTTTTTGCCTTTCTGAAAGGTAAAGCTGCTATTGATGATATATATTAATAATTTCTCCTGCATATAGCAACCAATGGGATGGCAAAACTATGAGAAGTGTAACCTTGAACGATGGGACTACGCTCAGTTTTGATGGTAAGTTTGATTCGAAATTTTGTTTTGATATACGGCAAATTTTATAAATGTTCGACTATACAATCAAAAGCTTGCGAGTACCCAAAACGAAACATCCTTATTTTCTATTCTGGTGTTCTATATTTTCTGGACAAAAAACTTTGAACATATAATGCTATAATAATTGTAGGCCAATCTATATCATAGGATTTGTACATAAGTTACATAATATTTTCTATCCATGATTTGGTTTGATTTTATTTGATCATTCATTTGATTCAATGTTCAAATCATATCAAAACATCTCATTTCTTTGACAGTAGTGAACAAACAGACGATTAGACACTGCCAGACAACAAATAGCTAGCATTACGAGATTTAGTGTAGCGGATGTATTGTGTAGAACAAGTTTTGAAAAACTTTGGGAACACCCTAATACAGTAAACTCTCTTTAATTCGAACCCCTACTAATTCGAATCTTTCTATAATTCGAGCTAAAATATTCGTCCCCACAGCTGAAAAATATGCAATACACTCTGTAATTCGAATCTTTCTCTAATTCGAAGAAAATTTCTGCCCCTTTCAAGATCAAGTTAGAGAGACTTAACAGTAGCGACAGTCTTTTCTTCATTCAAACATCAAAATACTGACCCAAAAATGGACTAACACCGTCATTTATAATTTTGAAACCCGTAGGCTCAGATTTGCAGAGTTCCTACGCATAACATAGACAGCCTGGAATATTTTTCAAGTTGTCATTTTTTATCTGTTTAAAAAGGTTTGGTAGAGATCAAGTAAAAAAAGACATTCCACGCCAGCTACATTCTACTGCTCCCAAAATCTGAACAAATTTTTACAAAATTTCTGAAATTTTACTAAAAACTTGGCTCGGAGTGAATCATAAGCATGATTTATAAGCATATAATAAGCATAAGCTATGCCTGGATATTTTAAGAACTTTTAAGCATACACGAGCCTGACGAAGGGGTGACCACAGAGTGTATTGCACACACTTGCTTATAAAAAAACATGTATATCCGCCACGCCTATTTCACTCTTTTTCGTATATATCCGACACATTTATTTAATCTTTATTTGCCACCCACATGACGGGTATATCCAACATGCATTAAATCTGTCTGACTGAGTATGCCGAATTTCAGCCAAATCTGACCATTTTGGAAGGCTGTCTCAAAGATAAAGCATCATTTGGCGCTAAATGCTGGTCCCAACTCCCCGTTGTGCCAATATTTTTCGGAATATATCCGACGTTGGCAAAATAGGAAACCTGTGAAAATTCCCATCTTTAAAAGCCGAAGCAAATGGATCGAGGTGCTAAAATAAGGTATCAGTAGGGAAAGGGTTAATATTACAGCTTAAAGGTACACAACATGACTTCTCGAGGTGAAAAATGGAATGTGTGTTTTCTTTCTCTCAGCTTGCGTTAGACATATCCCCATTTGACAGTCATTAAAAAACCGTTATATATCAAACTTTCCCGTTTGATCATAACAGAAATATTAAACTTTCTCGCCATCAAACTCATTTCGTCAAAAATTACGTGTTAAATCTTTAAATATTAGGTTCAATTCCATCGTCGATGTTGCCAACTCTCTCTAATTTCAACCTCCACTATTCTAATCTTTATGTAATTAGAACTTAAACATTAGTCCACTCACAATTGGAAAGTTGATTAAAGTACTGTTCGTAATTATCAATTTTTTTTTTGATTTGTAGAAAATCCTTGGTCCCTCGAAGGTACGGGTCCTTATTTTACCCGAAATGCTCACTTTATTATTATTATCAATAGCTGAATCTTGCCAAAATGTTAAGTCAATAGCATTTTCCAATCACTAGATACAGTATCCTAGGACTGATTTAGTTACTAGGTCACAGTGTGGATCTAAACCACACTGAAACGACCGCCTTCCATCACGCATCACGCTCGTGAAAGAGCGCGCGCACATTATTAACGCCTACATGACATCTCCAGTACATTTTAGATTATTCATTGAAAACAGATTACAATATAGTCATTTTTCATGTCTCGATTATTCAATTCCGAATCAAAGACATTCAGGGAAAAAAAGAGAAACACCTGGGTAATCTAGTTAAAAAAACCGAAAGTAAATGGCAGACAAAGTAACGAGCCAAGGCAAAACGAGATAAGCGTACCACTATGAAAGAAACCGCCTCCGGCGGTCGAAAAGGGCAACTTTGAGCCGGTCTGTAAAATACACGATACCAGCAGGTCTCAAAAATTGACCCTCTGTGCTGCCTCAAAAATACTAGACAGGAGTCCCGTCCTGTATTTTTATAATCTGATATATACAGGACGGGTATGACCATGGTATGACCTGTGAGGCAGATTTCTGCCTCAAAAGATTTACAGTGGGAAATTCGAATTTAGCGCTCATTTCTCACTTACTAAAATAAAACCAAATTTCGGAAGTTACGTTTTTTCTAAGAAAGTGTGACCGGTGAAAGAATAACAGAATTTGATTGGCTATGTTTTTAACCATCTTTAAAATCTTGGAAATCCAAACTCACAGCCCAAACCATGCTATACATTTCAGCTTCAGTATATAAAATAAGAAATCATAGCATTGATCTCTAGGCTACAAAAATAAATGTCACTGGACTTGTCCCACAAAATTTGAGCAAAAAAAAAATGAGCAAAATTAGACGGGGTCCTATTTTCGGTATTCTCAGAGACTGATGACGTCACCCCCTCCCTCCAAGATGCTCAAGCAAGGTTTAACGTTTTAGAAACAGTTTGAGAATATTTTAAGACTAGAAATTGAAAATTTACCATTTTACTTTTAAGATATTTCAATGGCCTCACTTTAAAGGTTTTTTCTCTTATTACGAAATGGGAGGGACACAAAGACACATCAACTGAAATCATAATAAAAGAAATGTCAATTGCATCCGCAAGGGAACGATTTGTTTTTTTTTCTTCTCCTGCTATAAAATGAAAGTTTCGTGCGTTTGTTTCATTTGCTCCTTATATGTGATGGTGATGGGGTAACTGGTTTTTGTGGAAAAGTGAATGAACGAATGAATGAATGAATTTGATCGAAGAAATTTCTAGATCCTTTAGCCTTTCATTTTCTGAAAATATATTGTTGTATAATTTAGTGAAAGTACCCGTGCAAAATTAAATTTATTCAAGCTAAGATTTTTTTAAATAAAACTAGTTCAGCTTGCAGCTTTATATAACAATTTGAGAAACACATTACATATTAGCACTTCTATTTTTTATCGTTTATCACAATTTTGTGATTCTTTTTGAGAATAAGGCATAGTTTTCTCGGATTGCATCTCAAATAGTTCGTGTGTACTTTTCTGTTTTATCTTTGCTGTTTGTGTAATAGTTCACGCAAAATTTCACTTTTGACAAATATCTCTATTTTGAAAACTTTTTCACATTCTGAGAAATTTTTTGTGTAATTTATTTTTTCTCAGAATGCGATTGAGTTTCGTTTTCCGCATTGAAAAGATTAATTTCTTTCTGAACAAAAACTTTTCATCAAAACCAAAAAAAATTAGTCCATCAATCCGGAAATAAATTTCCAATTCCGTTTTCAATTTTTCAACTTTGAATCTTTTTTTAGTTCTTGACATCTAGATCTTCATTTTCTTCAATTTCAATTTTTTACCGTCACAAATAAAAATGATTTCTCGCTGAGCAAAAAGTTTTCATTCAAAATTCACAATTTCTTCGCCATCAATTCGGAAATATTTTTCTCGTTCAGTTTGCAAAATTTCAGCTCCAAGGTATTTTTAGTTCCTGAGATATCGAGATTCATTTTTTGTTGAATATATTTTTACTCCGTGAAAAGTTTGAATTTCTTCTTTTTTTCTTCAGATGTTTGGGAAATTCTGGACGAAAAGAATTTCGCGAAATTCGAAGAAATTTTCCAACAAAAACCGAACATCGTCAACTCGTTGCGTGTTGGTGGTCTTTATGGTTGGACACTTCTCATGTATGCTGTTTATGGAGATCGTTTCGACGTTTTCGTTCACTTGATGAATTATCCTCAGGATTTTTCACTCGTGAACAAAGATGGTTGGAACATTCTTCATTATGTTGTTCGTGATGGAACAATTCGTTTTTTGGAACAATTTGATCAACAAACAATCAAAAAGTTGATCAATGGAGGAGACAAAGGGAACAACACACCGTTGCATGTTGCAACACGTTACAACAAACATGACGTCATCAGATGGTTGTTGGCCAAAGGAGCGGATCATGAATTGAAAAATGAAGATGGTCAACGCCCTGATGAACAACGTGATTGTGATGGTGTTACCAAAGAAATATTTCGATCGTTTCGTTCGTCTTGGTAAGAAAAATGTCAACTTTTTCACGTTTTTTTAGGGTGGGAATATTTTTTGGAGTTTGAAAGAGTTTTTTTCTATTATTGCGAGAAGTGTTGAAACTTTTTTTTTGATTTTTTTTTAAATAGAAGTGAAAAGTTATTTAGAAAGTCTTTAAATTTTCAGTCGGATAAATTTTATCTTTTCGGAGTTCGAATGAATTCAACGGATGAATTGATTTCGATATCTTGATTGAGATTTTTCATTGCTATGCGGAGCAGACATATTTTGGAGAGGGTTGAAATTTGCAAATAGATGTTTGTTTGTGAAATGTTTTCTCAGGTTGTTATGAGTTTATTTTTTGGTGAAGAAAGAAATTGTCGTTTTTTTAGTACGTCTCTTATGATATTGTTCATTTGTTTCAAATGTTTTTCATTCGATTATTTATTTTTCAGATTGTTTCCATTGTTTGTTTCATCGTTTCCAATGACGTCATCGGTTCCAAATTATTTCCACGTAAGTATATTAAATCATGTACTTGGTTTCCGGCTGATGTGAAATTGCCTAAAGCCTAAATTTTTCTGCATATCGGAATTTTTTGCAAAAAGTGGATCCATTCAAAAAAAAGGAGGGCTTGGTTAGCCTGTACCAAACTCTTCTTGGTGGAATGAAAAGACCAAGGAAAATTCAGTATGATGTACAGTTCGGTTTTTAATGTGACTGAGACGAATCCACGCAAGTCTCGGTTGTAAAGAGTTGAACTATTTTCAGAAATAAGCTTCTTTAATTTGAATTAGTCGAATAAATGCAATTGTTTCTTTCTGTAGTAAAAATACCTATGAAGCCTAAAATACCTCAATTTGACCTTAAAGTAAGAAAAGGGGGTTATACCTCAAAGAAGTTTACTACTAGTTCTTATAAAAAGACTCCGTATTCCGTGTTTTTCAAACTTTTCAACCACATCAGATTTTCAGCATTCTCATTAGCCACTATTTATTCATCTTCGAGTCAGCAAGTCTTCGAGTCAATTTTTTTATTTTTAGATTCCCAACATGACAGCACGCATTAGAAGTTACACCCGTCGTTTTTGACGCCGTTTCTACGATTACGTTATTTATTCATTCCGTCTCTACAGTTCTGTTTGGGTTCAAACATTACTATCTTCATTTTGGCTTGTTTTTAGAGGTATTTTCACCACTTCACTAACTTGACTATTATTACACGTCTACCGTCACTAGTTTTGGTAGCATGTCTATTCTTACGCCCTTACGTTTCCACCTTATGGATTACCTTGGTTGAATATGAAGAAGAGTACAGTGCTAAAACTAATCAACAGTGACCTCGGTGAATACATGAATTTTTCTAACCTTTGCTCCCAGGATTTTTTTGTATGGTTTAGGTTTGTCACGCGTCCACGGGTGAAACAATCAAGTTAAATTATCTAAGTGGCTGTCAAAGTTTTTTGGATCTTTTTCGGGAGAGACTCATGGGTGCTAAATATTTGATGGTTTCGATTTGAAATTGCTCTTCATTTCAAGCCGATGAACGTTTTTTGGTATATATACGACAAATATTTATACTATATTTAGATAAGAATATTTTATTGTATAGAATTAATTGTAATCAATTGTGGAATCAATGTTGTTTTTTATCCCTTTAAGTGCCAATGTCGTATATATCAGACATGGACTATGTAGGAGCGTAGGAGCCCTCCTGTAATGCCCAGTTTGAATAGAAATCGTCATTTTTGGTCTTACTCGTAGGAATCGGATGGCCACTTCATGGCCAAGCAAAAAAATAAATCAAAAGTGAGTCTTTTCAGCGAGATTTTAAGCTAAAAAGTCAAAAAATGCAAAAATTTGACAAAAATCCACGTTTTTAAGATTTTGTCCATTTTTTGACCATTTTTGGTCAGCAAGTGATCCAAGAACCTCCAAATTTGGCCCTGATTAATGTTAATAAACTTGATTCTGTCCTCCAACGAATTAGTTTGAAGTTTTACCACTCGGCACCTTTCTATCATTCAGTCAGGCTCGCGCAGGGTTAGTTGTTAATAGTATATGTTCTCATTCATTGATTTTTATTTATAAAAGATTACAAATCGACCTTAGGCGACTTGAGACGAAAGAAAGAAAGAAAGCCTGGAAATCTTGCTTTAATTCTTTTCTGCTTAACTGTTTGGGAGAGAGAGAAATATCACTCCCATTGGAAAATTATAGTCTAATTTCCCCCAGCTGAAAATAATCAGATAAGCAAATCCTCACTGCAAAATATTGTGTTATTTCTTCCATCCCTACTGAATTCCCTTGCTCGAAAACAATGAAATTCAATCACCAGTCATAAAAAATATACCTTATCGGGGAAGAAAATGTCGGGGGAAAGTGACGAAAATTTTGAGGGGGTGACGAAATTTTTCCCCGACGAAATGTTTCCCCGACATTTTATCACCAACCAAAACATGTACCCGATTTTTTTATCCCCGACCAAAAAATTTACCCAAAATTCTATACCGCAACCAAAATTCAAATATAATTTTTTACACCTTTATTAACCGAGATTAGTGCTTTAAACGTCAAATTACAAGATCTATGTTCGAGCTAATGAAGGAAACCATTTCTTTTGGACAGTTTAGTCGGGTGAAAGTGACGAATTTGAAATTTTGGTCGGGGAAAAGTGACGAAAATACTTCTAGGGACGAAATTTTTCCCTGACGAAAAAAAAACTCGATTAAATAAAACTCAGACATTTTTTCCCCAATAAGGTAGTACGCTTTTTTGGAACTCTCCCATTTTTGACTTTTTCGCTAGCGAGTTTTAAGTGAACGGCAATTCTGTTTCACCCTTTTTCCAAATTGATCTTTCAATTTGTCAATTTTTGGCCATAAAGTGAAAGCCGTATTTTTTTTCTTTTTCTAATTTTCTGTGTTAAATATTTTCAAGGGCGTTGAAGGGCATTCTCTTTTTCTTTTTCTTTTTTAAATATCTAATTTTCCAAATTTTCAAAGCTATTCAGAGTCTTTCAAAGTTACCCTTGAATGTCCGCCCACGATTGCTGAACCTCTCCTCGCATAAGAATAGTCTTACAAGATACTCGATGATTGTGGTATATTCGATTTGCTTTTAAAATAACTCTACCATTTTTTACTTGATAAATCAGCTTGGTAAAAAGTAGCAAAACTATTGCTATAGATATTTTTTTGTTCATGGTATTCCTTACGTAGTGTTTTCTACGGAAAAACCCCGGCTTTTGCCAGAAAAAGCAAATTTTATACAATTTTTCTTTAGTTTAAAATGTCCACTATTGACTAAAACTGGGGTATTTCCATAGAAAACATTACGTCGTGAATTCCCGGGGGAGGGGGGCACTCATATGATCCATGGATTTATCTTAGAGACTCTGGGTAAACATCGAATGAAACGGCGGAGAGCAAATTATTGCAAGAAACAACAGCATTTTTTCTTAGTCTATTATCACCCCTAAAAACTCTATCTTTATTGATGGAGTCCAGGACAGATTTCTTCAGGTTTATCGTGAACCCAAGACATTGTAACACCAAGATCAGAGAATTCCTGGCCATCTCTATTTCTTCCTGAGACTTACCCATTATCAAAATGTCGTCAAAATGTCACCTTTCAACAATGCTATCGGGGTTTTTAAAAGCTTTGTGAAAACCCTGGGGGCTGGTGCCAGTCCGAAACAAAGACAAAGGAACTGATAGATGATTTCCTTTCCAATGAAACCTCGCATACTTCTGAGATTGTTCTCTCAGCGGTATGGAGTAGTAGGCGTCTTTGAGATCGACTTTTGACACAAGATTCCCTGGCTGTAAAAGATCCTTTAAAAGGTCTAAGGACTCCATCTTGAAATGCTGATAAGGTATTTGGTTCAGTTTCTTTAGATTCATGACTGGACGATGTCCAGAGTCCTTCTTCTCGACCACAAAAATTGAGCTCACAAATTGGTTTTTCATTGGAAAAAACTCCCTGATAGCTCCCTTCTGAAGCATCTCTTCTACCTCCTTGCTCACGGGCCTCATCTCCTCTGGATTCATAGGACAATCTGGGGGAATCTTTACTTGTAAAGGCTCCTCCATTAGGGGAATTGAAAAACCTTTTACTGTCTCCAAAACCTGAGGATCTTGAGTCAGAACTTCCCAGTTCCTTAGAAAGTGTTTTACTTTCCCCACAGATTTCAGACCCTTTAAAGGCATTAAGGGAAACATGCCCTCTAGGGGTGGGTGAGTCTTGTTAAGTCCCTTACTGGAATATAATTTGAAACATGTCTTACCTCCCCTGAAGGATGGCTTCCACGAACTTCTTTATTGGGGTTCATTTGTTTGCCCTCGACCTCTTTGTGGACCTTGAAACCGGGAGCCCCCACGAAAGGGCCATCGACCACCCAACCTTGCACTAGAAAAACCCCCTCTAGGTAAATGGTGACTCCTGCACCTTGGATCTTCAAGGCCATAACTGAAGATTTTGCCTTGGTACGAACAGTGGTATCCTTTCAGCTGGCAAAAGATACGACTCATCAAAACTTGGCCCAAATAACTCTCTATTGCACGGATTATCCAAAGCAGTAACTTAGCCTTCATTATCTCCTTCACTGCTGGTTGGTTTGTTATAAGCTTTGACAATATCGAATAACGGCGCTGGTAGGAAATGCCATTAAAGCATTGTGCGATCAAAACCATGCTCTTGTCAAAAACTTTTGCTGGACCAGTCAAACCGTCCTCTAGGTTATTCTCTTGTAAACCTTTTCGTTCTTCGTCTAACCAAGACCAGAGGGCACATAGTGGCCCGAAGACAGAGGCCAAGTTATCTTGGACCCCTTTTTAAAACTTTGTCCATATGCAAGCAATCAAATTTATTATTCTCCTGTAGTAGTTCTTTCACATAGACGTCCAGTTCAGGCACTGATTTAAGGTTCAAAGGAGTTGGATATTCACCCAAAATTTTCTCCTTCACCTCCTTGTGGTTGAGGTGCTTAGAAAGGTATTTATTCAAATACACGGTCTGGCCCTCCCTAAGTTCCCAATCGCCATTAGTTCCATCTCGAAACGGGATAGTTTGTATGCTGGTTCTACTGCCTCATCAGTCTCTCTTAAACGTTTACGTGGTGAATCTACATTTCCAGTAGATACACTTTCTGTCAGTGACTCATCAGGGTTAGGAGGAGTGCACTGTTCCTTATCAGGAGTACTGTCATTTGTACGGTTTGCTTTTGCGATTCTACAAAAGACACTAGAAAACATGGTTTATTTTTTACCCTCAATCATTGGGCTTTTCCAGAAAAATCTTTTACCCCCACTGTTGAGGATATTGATTTTTCGAAGTATCGAAGCCCCTGGATATCCTACTTTATTAGTAAAGACCCCCTGGATATCCACTCTTAAAAATATGCTCAACCCCCTGGAAATCCTCTCTTATAAAGATGCTTATCCCTGGATATCGTATTTTTACCTAAAAAGACACTTTACCCCCTAAATATCCGCTCCCGTAGATATTTAAACCCCTGGATATCCACTTTTGAACAAAAATCGTTAACCCCCTGGATATCCGATATCCTCAACAGGGGGGGGGGGGCACTTTACCCCCTGAAAGGTTATAGCATAATAACATTTGAAGCCTCACTCAACCACGTAATGGCTGCAAGAGCCAACTCTACTTGACTGAATGTAACAGAGGAAACACAACAAATTATTTGAAATCTGATCCTCCTATCAAGCAATGAAAGAAAGGATAATAAACGGCGGTGAAACGAAATAATTGACGAGATATTAATTGGAGAAACCACAAAATATTTTGCAGATTTTCATTGGATTCCGACATGTTTACTCTTTAACTGCGAGAAAGCGAATAAGATGTTGTGGGTTTAGGTTATGACTTTTATTTCTTGCAAGTCATAAGCGATATTCCAGTATTTATCTGGCGGAGATTTTATCGTCATAAAATTTCTCAAGACTTTTCTTCTATGTTATAAATTAACATTTATTTCAATTTTTTGTTCAGGGCTTTTAAGACATCACTATAAGATTTTGAAAAAACTTTGCGACAGTGCCGAAAAGTTATCAATCAGGCCGGAAGAGATTAGCGGGGAAAGGAGTGGAGAAGACTAGCAAACAGAGGTGCTGCAAACGAAAGACCTAAAAATGATGGAAATGATGAGACAGGAAAAAATGATGAAGATAGCGAAAATGATTGTGACTAAGGATTCATTGTATTTTTTCACATATTTTTACAAAAAACCATAAATCTTACTAAAATCTTAGACTCATCTTTGGAATCTTTGGAACATTAGATTCTTCCCAAAACTAATTTGAACTTTTTGGCAAAAAAAGATTCTAAGAAAATGTAAAAATCTTACAGTTTTTCCGACAAGATCTTATTGAAAACTTGCAAGAACGTGGTTTGTTCTATTATATTAGACGTGCACGTTCTTACATTGTCTTGTAATTACTTGCACAATCTTGTAAGAGTAATTGTAAGTTCGTAATTTCTTGTAAGATTATTGAAAAGTTCTTGACATAAGAACCTGAAAGGCCTTGTAAGATCCTTTCAGGTATTTTGACTAGGGCAAGTACGATTGGATATCGCCAGTTACATAAGTTTAGGATGAGTGAACAATTATATTGCTAACGTTGAGATGTGTTTATTGCCCCAGCAGGAGCGCAGCGACGAGGAGGCACTCATAGTTTCACGCATAGATATTGGACTGGAATCTCAAATTTTTGCGCGTTTTGTTTTGTTTTGTTTTGTTTTGTCACGCAAGCCTACCCGTAGTTAGTCTCTTCCGTAAATGTTCGGTTTTTTTTCCGGGACGGCAGTTGCTAGCCTAAAAACTTTTTCTTTATAATAGCAGGCGCCGCGGGCATTTTACTCAGCTTTTGACAGTAGATTCTATTCCGCTTGTAGAATTTTTCCCGATTGGTCAACATGCAGGAAATGGAATGGAGAAGTTTCTGGAAGTTTTTTTAAATTCAAGCTCTCTCCTCCTGCACGCATTTACTTTTGACTTTCGGATTAAACAAGATATATACATATACCAATCAGTGAATTTGCTGACAGTTAAATTACAATCTGTCTCCTGTCTTAGACATTCAGGAGATTGATTCATTTTTCGACCCAAACAGTTTGTCGCCAATAATGAACAATGATTAAAATGATAATAGTAGAACAATGATTGAATATGGACAAAAGTGATTATTGTTGGTTGGTGGTTGAATTGGCAACGAAATTCCACTGTAACTAAATTTATTCGACAATCATCATTCAACATACTCTACTACCAACAAGAATGCTTAAAGATCCTGTGTTATGGTACTTCAACAGTAAGTGCAAATATTTTTTTCTTTGTGTACTTTTATAAGACTTGGTTTTATTATACTTTTATGTTTAACCTGTGTTCTTGCTGATTCTTACCAGGCACTATTTGGGAAATTATTATCAAAGATTGAAAGAAACTTTTCTGAACTATTTTTGAGGAAATTTCAGTACACTCACCATAATCATCTAATTTCATGTTTCTTATTTTCCCTTTAAGCTTTTTATGAATGAGGATTCGTTTACCTTGACAACGCAATATTACCTCGTTACTGCTACTATTACCACGTTACGTCATGATTTTCCACCTTTCTACACGATATTGCTGTTACAACTGCAAGATAACTGGCATATCTTTTTAATGTAAACAATTTTGTCCATGAGATCGGATTGGAAAAAGTCCTGAATGTACGCTATTTCCTGTTAATACCTGCTTCCTGCTCATCAATACTGCCTCGATACTGATACCATTACCACATTACGTCCTATCATCTTCCATCCTTTACACAACGCTGTTACAGCTTCTAGATTACTGGTAAATCCATTTAATGTAAACAATTTTGGATCACGATATCCGTTGTTAAACCGTTGGATAAACTCCTAAGTACGTTGTTACCTGTCAATTTTTATTGGTTCCTGCTCGTTATGTTTCTGGCTCATAGCATTTCTTATGCTGTTTGGTTCTACTATGTTTCATTTATATTTCAAATTGGTTGAAATAAATATAGTTGCATGTCTTTTGACTAGTTTAGTATCTGTAACTGTCTGTAATTGATTCTACCTGGACACTTTTCCTAATGAATGTTTTAAGATTCGTATTTTATTCTTTGTAAAAAGTAATTCACATTTTTAGAAAAAAAATATGTTTCATTTATGTTAGCTTATTCATTGATATCTCGAAGAAGATGGATCATTCTAACTATTACAAATCATTTCCAAACTTTTGCTATAAAGCATTAAAAAGCCTTAATTAGCATTAATTAGTTTTTACAAGCATTTGTACTAGCGGGTGGCAGTTAGTGAAAGCTATGGCTAGTCAAAATCAGTTATGTTACAAGAAATAACTGTTTGTGGTGTGAAAGTTTTATCAGATTTGCTACACAACAATGTCTATTTTACGCTGGTTGATGTATCATTCCAGCTCGTTTGAATTTCGTAATTCGAAATGATAGACTGACTATATATTATTTTGAGTTGAGCTTTGAAAGATTGCTCCACATCAAATTCATTCATGATTTGTTTTATATTTTAGTTTTTTCATGTCATTTCAAATAACTTGTTAAAACCAGGGCAAACCGATCCAACATTTCATCCAACGTGCCTTTTTTCTGATGTTGGATGAATTGTTGGACCGGTTTGCGTCAATTCAAATTTTTGGAAAAAAATGAAAATTAAAAAAAAAAAAAAAAATCGTTTTGGACGGTGTTGGTTGAAGTTTGATCGCCATCAAACATTTCATCCGACATTTGCGGCGAGATCAAAGAAGCTCTATAATTTAATTGTGTAATTTTTCGTGTTGGATAGGTTTGGTAGTACTTTCTTCTTTATTTTTTGAATATTAATTTTTTTCCAAGTCATGTCGAATGAAATATTGGATCGGTTTGCCCCGGCCTTGATTTTCGCTTCATCCAACGCAATTTTTTC
Organism: Clytia hemisphaerica; assembly: GCF_902728285.1. Classification (NCBI taxonomy): domain Eukaryota; kingdom Metazoa; phylum Cnidaria; class Hydrozoa; order Leptothecata; family Clytiidae; genus Clytia; species Clytia hemisphaerica. The sequence continues at coordinate 347,705 of NW_027104612.1, forward strand.
CATATAACATTTCATCCAACATTGGAAAATCATGTTGGATGAAATGTTGGACTGGTTTGCCCTGGCCCTAAGCTTTCGATGGCTAAGATGTTAAGAGCAAGTAATACACAATGAAATAATCCCTGAGACCAATATTGACAAGGAAATTCTTTTAGACCATTTAAATTTATTATTTATTTTCAGAAATCCTAGGCCATGCACAGCGTCCTGTTGTAAACCACCTGTCAAATAAACGCTCAAAAGTGCTATTACCTCCCACTCGCTTTAAAGGGTTTATACGTTTTTCCAAAAAAAAAACTTTATAAGAATATAAATAAGGCCTCGGTGTTAATAACATTGAGAACAATTTATGAGCATGCTAAGGATTTATAGACTCTAATTTCTTAGGAAATAGCGCAACAATATTCACATAATGGTGATAATAAGAACATGTTAAGAATATTTTTAGGCCTAAAACTCATTAGGTTAAGAACATCCGAACTCTTCAAAAAAATTGAATGTTCTCGAAGTAGCACGCGTTCATACGCTATGATTGATAATGCACCATCGAACCAATGCTGGTGGAATGAATGAGCACAAATTAAATAATTTAGAACTTTTGACAATAAAGCAATCACTCAGAAGTTAGGCTGAGAGGAATGCTGTTGATTTCAATCCTCTATTTTTCTTTCTAAGTTATTCCGGAACACTAACACACCCCTTTCTCACAAACCTGGTAGGATTTTTTCAGCCAGTGGGAGTAAAATAACAATGGGGATTGATATTGCTACATTTTTATGCCTGGGGGATTTAAATTCTTTTGTTTTCAAGTCAGAAAATTGGTGGGGATTGGAAAAGTAGCATTATATTTTACAGTGAGGATTGATTTATTTGATTATTTTCAGTGGGGAATATGTTTTGCCAATTCCGAAGTTCCGCAAAACTGTTTGCTAAATTCCGTTTTTACGCACTAAAACTGTCTAATTTTCCGTCTCTGTAATTCGTAAATTTTCACCAAATTCCGCCACTCCGTCCGAAAAAAGGACCGATTCTGCTCCTCCACCAACCATGAAACCCACCCACACCCCCCCCCCTCCAATATACGGCAATCTACACTGCAACACTACACAAAACACTGCAGGTCTCGTTTCAAAAAACACCACTCTTAGAGGGGAGACATGTATTCGAAGGGGACGTTTATTCGTCTTAGTTTATCAAATAAAGATCAGATAGCCTACGCAACTTCTCTTAGAATGATATCTCATCTGAGACAAAATTTCGTATTTTCACTAGCCTATTACATTTTTCGTCCGTCGTCGTGATTATCCTGGTATGCTTAACCTTAGTAATATGTCCATCTCACCAGAGCTGTTAATAACTACTTGTGGTTCAAAAGGGAATTTTAAATAAGAAATGAATTTCCCTCAATTCAATTTCTTAAAGCAACAAATAAAAAGACAAGACAAACATAGCTTTAAAACAGATCAGGAAAATGATGATAAAACATTATATCATATTTTGCTTATGTGGTGTAAGTTTTGGACATAGAAAGACAGCAAGCTGCAAATGAAAGGCTCACTCACTTATTGTTAGACCAATAATATATTTTGTTGAGGCTCGGCTGTTCTTGGCACTTTGAGATTAAAGTTTTTCTTTTTTTAATTTAGGGTAAAAGTCAGGTATTTTAGGCTTTTTACTCAACTTTTACTAAAACCCCTGTCTCAGGGCCCCAGTGGAATTTCTTCTCGCTTCGGGGTGAAAATACAAAATCCCAATGGGGATAGCAAAGTCCAGTGGGATCCTTTTGAAGTGCAATTTTTTTCCATTCCAAATGGGGATGAGAAAAACAAGGTCAATTTTCGGTGGGCTGAAATTTTAGGGAATTTTTTTAATGGGGGACGAAATTTCAGCCAAATTTGCCGGTGAGCAGGAGGTCCAACCAGGTCCCTGACAAAGGGGTGTTCAATAATTTTCATCCTAATTAAGTACTACTTAATATCAGAATTTGTGATTTAAGGTACAATTGTGTTTTTAAACAATTCAAATTTCGTGAAAAAAATCTCAAACAAAATATGGGCAAAAAACGCCATACCAAAGGGTTTAGAAACTTCTTAACATGACAAAATTACATAGGTATGTAGTAGAAAAAAAGTGGATAAAGTTACAGATGAATATAATTAGTTTACTTTTACTGCTTCTCTTTTAAATGAAAAGAATTGTTGGGTATCACTTTGTAATATTTTTGGAACATTTTGATCAGCTAAAATTTTGGTTCGATAATTTCCCCAAAATCGTCTAATAAGTTTAATTATAAGACATTTTATTAAAACATTTATAATAATCATCTGATTAGATGGAATATTTTGATCAGCTAAAATTGTGGTTCAATAATTTCCGTAAAATCGTCTAATAATAAATTATAAGGCATTTTATTAAAGGGACATACCAGTACATGCGAAATTTGTAAACAAACTGTATGCAGCGGATACAAAATCAAAACAAATGTCAAATGTCAAAATAAAAAATCAAACCAAATATGGCTAATTTTGATTCTTATTCAATTGTTTTACAAGTTTGTTTTGGACACGTGATTTTAATTGTTCTCTTTAGTGACACGTGGTTCGCGCAATACTTACATTCTACTACTTTAATGTCCCTTTAAAACGTTTATAGTAATCAGCTGATTAGATTAAATATGTTATAAAATAAAATTGACAATTTTATATAGAGTGACCTAGGGGTCAGAAATTATAATTTGGTTGGCTTACTTAACCCTTTCCGGTCGCACAGGCCATGGGGCGCCGCGCAGGCCGTACTAGTGACAAACTTCCAAGCAATATATCTATAGATCTAAGTCTTCCTTAGAGCGCTTTCAGCTACCCTTTGAAAGAATAGAAAATTATGAGCAAGATAGATCTACTTGAGGCGCTTATCCATTAAACCTATACGAAATATTTCGATTTTTTCCTTTTTTGGATTCTCGATTCTCGTCTGTACTCATGTTTTCCGTTTCGGATGGATGTTTACTTGTGGTTTTGTTGTTTGAACTTGTCTCATTTAGTTTGGTCTCGATTGCCGGATTTTCATCTATCCCCATAACAGAATTGTCTTCATCTAAACGCTCAGGGTCTGGGACCTAAAAACAGCCAATTGTTAAAAGGTTCTTTCAGATACAAGGAATTTCGATTGAAAATTTCATTTTGAAAAAGTGGTACATTAAATAGAAAGTTATTGAAAAGAGCTTTCCAACGAACTCAAACATGATCTATTTATTTTAGCCAAAATCTTCTTCATCACATTAAAATTTGACGTACCGTGCCTTTGAAAAGTCCTTAAAGTTAAGTTTCTCACTATACTGAAAGAGTTTAAAACGCGGGCTGTGCGTGTCCCTTGAATAATGGTTTGCAGATAAGACAAAGGCAAAGAGTGCTTTATTCAAACCAGAGTTTGTGCGCTTAAATCAACCAGGCCATGCAACTAATAATCAAATGAAAAAGAATGAAATCGATTCATGATGTGCACCATTGCAATGTCATCTGACATTACACCACGGACCCAACAGCTGATTGGTTGTAACTGAAGTAGAATAAGTCAATACGTTACTTCCAAGCAATCAGCTGTTGGGTGCATGGAAGACATTGCAATGGTGCATATCATGAATAACTCTACTCAAAATTATTTTGTCATCCATTGGCATTCGTCCCTGTATTATTGAAGGATCCAATTTAATGGTCTAATTCTCAAAATTCCGGTCTGCATTTTCATCATGAGCGTATGACTTCACTGGTTTCCCGTGCTCACCTAAAAAGTTGATCAAGGTTGGATTTTGAACAAACTACACCATTTTTCAGGGAAAAAAACGGAACAGATTATGTTTAATTGAAAGCACTATACATAAACCTTTTGAAAAAAGTGAAAAGTTTTAAATTTTCATGACTATCAGAATAAAAAAGGAACTGGGTTTGAGTTTAGAACATTTCCATTGTTGAACATTTCCATTACATTTTCATTGCGATGGCCAAGTGGTCAATAGTGTTAGCGTCTCAAACCAGGGATTCGCGGTTCGAATCCCCGTTCCTTCCAATGTTCCGTTCAGTTTATAGATAACCGAGCCAGTTGGCCGTAGACCTCGCGAATATAATCGAAAGACTGTCTAACAGTCCTAAATTACTGGGTTATCCACGTAAAATATCGACTCTATTTACCTCTCAAAATTTGTTGTAGAATTTTATCATTGGATAATGATTGTTTATTGTTTGCTTCTATTGTTTTCTTTCTTCATTTGATTTCGCATTTTCTTCGTTCTGTTGAGCACGCTCAGTATTGTTTGATGGTTTGCCTGGCTCGTCCACTACCTGAAAATGGAACCATTAACGTTGACTGCCATAAAAGTATTTCAAACGTATTCGACGTATTTTAAATATTTGCTGACAAAACACAATTAACAATAGAATTTCTCGTGGTCGGGGAGCTCAGTCTGTAGACCATTCGTGGGTTGCGGGTTCGATCTCCAGTCACCGCCAACTCACCAAATGAGTAGCATAGATTGAGTAATCTGTTATAGGCAGTAAGATACTGCGAGATGAGACTAGGTGTGGCACTCCACCTCAGCATTTTATCTCTATAAGCTTTAGCGCAAATAGAAAAGGGGATAGACTCCCTCACACCCGGCTACCCCGACAGGAACCCGACGAATATACTTACTTTTAGTTCTCCAAAGTGTGTACTCTTTCTTTTTGCTTAAAAATGCTGTGTAAGCGAATCGAAAGAGAAAATGTTCTTCCTTACACATTTTGATAAATTTTTTGTTAATTCTGCTTTGTCAGCATAAGAGACGCGCAAGTCGATCATCATGAAAAAAAACGTTCGTCTAACTTTAAATGAACGTTGAAAAGAATATTGTGTCAGTCGAGTAAGGAAGGAGCAAGTCATACTTCCCTCTTATCACTTTATTTATAAGAACCAGTAAATGTTTTACTTAGGCAACAATGGGGTGCTAGGTAAGTGCGGACGGTAAAAGTCGGGTTTTTCACCTTTCAAAGTCTCTCTAAGTGTCGGAAAAATCAAAAAGTTTTAAATTAGTCTTTGTAAGGGTCGGAAAATTCACGATTTTTAGGAAATATTTTTGTTTTCGAGAGAAAAAATTGTAAAAAAAAAGAGAATTTCTCTAAGGGTCGGTTTTCGGAGGTCCAGTCCGCACATACCCTTCATTAGGCAGCCCTAGCCCCCCCCCCCTCTCCGGGCGGAAGCTCAGTTTGTTCTAGTTTGTACTTTGATTTTCTTAAAGGCTCCTTGTTGAAATAAAATGACAAATTCTGTAAGTATTACACCGATATAAAATAAATTTGTCTTGATTACCTTGCCATTTTTCTTTGTTGTCTTCGTTTTATGGTTTGTAGCAACGAGACGTCGCTTAGTAACGCAACTCAGAACTACTCCGATGTCAATTTTCCCTGTATTTCCGATTTTATTTCTCCGCGTATCAATTTCTTCACATTTGCGTTGCAAAGGGGTCTGGGACTCAATCCATCCACGCGTTGATGTGTTTAGATTCAAATGTAATGTTTTTGGATTCAATATGGGTGCGTTTGTTGTTTGATTGCTCAATGTTGGTCTGCTTATATTCTTTGTTAAGAAGTTTGTTGATGAAGATAAAAGTTTGTTTCGGAGTTTTGAGATTTCGGATAATTCGCTTTCGAGTGGAACTTTTTGATTTGTTTTGGTTCGATTTTCATAGTTTTGAGCAAGTTTTGTGCTAGCTTTTGTTATATTGTGTGAAGAGAGATTTTTCTGAGGGTACTTCTGGCCTTGTTTCAGACTTTGTGTTTGTGGTGCTTGCGTTTCAGTGTTAAATTGTGATTTTGTTTTGTTGGGTTTGAGCGGGCTTGATGTGTTGATGTGGATCAATTCCTAGAATATTGACAATAAATGAACTAATATTAGCCTATTTTGTGCATCTTTTACATCCATCTTTTACATCAATTTATAGGACGTTTCTCTTAAAATGTGTTTTAATGAAAGAAATGTGATTACTGTCAGTCTCCACAGATTGAATTTGAGAGAAAGCTTAACTGTGGTGCTAATGGAGGTACCACAGTTAAGCTTCCTCAACTTCCCGCAGGTGTAAAAACAAAAACTAACCTTATTTTCCAAGCATCCGCTACAGTTATGGAAAGACGTCAAATTTTGATAATCTTAAAAGGTACCTCTATCCGCCCCGCGCCCTCGGGTGTAAAAACAAGAACTAACCTTATTTTCCAAGCATCCGCTACAGTTATGGAGAGACGTCAAGTTTTGGTAATCATAGTTGTTTCTCCCAGCTTTGAAGTTCATTGTTTCATTCATTTTATTGGTACTTTCACCTCCGAGAACCTTTGTGCCGTTAAGTCCTGATGCTTTGATCCCAATGTCTCCTAAAATAAATTTTGTCTCGAAATTTCCTTTTTCACATGTACAAGTCTATTACAACACCCCTGTGTCATAGACCCGGTGGGAACCCGGCCCGCTGGAAAATTTTGCTAAGATTTTCTCCCTGGTTTAAAATATAGCCCACAGTTTCAGCCCCACTAGAAAATTGACTTTATTTTATTCCCCTTTTGAAATTCAAAGGAAAAATTGCACTCTAAAATTATTTTTTGACATGAGCACAAAAGAATTTTATCCCCATGTGGATTTTGATGGACATTCTTATCCCCGCAATAGGAAATTTCACGGGGCTTTGAGACAGGCGTGTACATAATTTGTATAAGGTATATAAAGAAATATAAAGATTTCAAGTTTTAAATCCGTTAGATATTTTAAAAATATCTTCATGCTTGTTAACCGAGTTTATCGTTACACATTTGCGATTTCGAACTTGATGTAATCGGCTAGTTTTGAGAGATAGTCATATCTCGGTGAAAGTAGAAAGTCTATTGCCATGTTTCCTAACGCACTGCCTGGAGGTGTTTGGAATTCGAGCGCAGTCCATTGGGGTGCAAGTCTTTGAACGAAAGTTTCACACTCCACAAATCGGCAGAATGATAGTGAGGCATAGTGATAGCCTTATCAATAAATGTATACCAAGTTTATCTTTCTACAACTGCAATATGGGCTTTAATATGCTTCATGCTTTCTAAGAAACCTGAAGAACCCGGGGTACTTAGACAAAAATATGTGCTGGGTATGTTTCGACGGTAAGGGTTGATTCTTTTGAAAAAGTTGGAAAAGTAAAGGATATCTCTAAGGTTAGGAAAAAATTGAAATTGAAAATTGCTCTCTAAGATTCCCTTTTTCGCCTTCTTTAATCTGGTCCGCACATACCCGACATTTTCCAACCCTAGTACCCTCCCAGGGATGACGAACGAAGAATTTTAAAGATAACGCCAGAGTTCTTACCTTTGAATTGAGACGTAGAAACGTGTGGTTGTGGTATCTTATTTCTACATTTGATGGTTCCGTCACTTGCATTGTAACACTCTATCTCACCTTATAATTTGAAAAAAATGTATTGTTGTCTTTTAAGTTTGGTGAGACTCAATAGCGCGGTGGCAGGGGGATGGCGCCGAAATACAAAGGGCGCAAAAAGACACCTGCGCGATTACTAATTTCGGCGCCCCTTTGCTCTTTTACACCTAAGATATGGCAGTTTTGGGCCAAAAAGTGAAAAAATACCCAAATCTGCATACTCGCTTAGCTCGCGTAATTTTTACAAAGATATTTACTTTTAATAGTGGGCGCCAAAATCAAAATCTTCTAAAATTGCATCCCCCGTTTGCCCGAATTTCGGTTGACCCATCACGCTACTGGTCAGGATCTCATCAATTTAAAAATCGTGATGAAATATGACAAAATTTTGAACCCCCTAAGATATTATTTAACTCAGTTTATTTAACCCTCTTCGTCCACGTTCTCAATTAGGCATGATTCAAAATTTGGGCCAACAGTTTGTCCAACTTTGGAGTATTAATTGAAAGCCTTTTAATTAGAGATTTGCGAAAGGAGGAGTACGAAGCACAAGGCACTTTCAGGTTCTTTTTACCCTAATAACGTATTACTTCGAATAAACGCCCCCTTCTTTTAAACACCCCCTCAAATAAACGCCAACTTCGAATAAATGCCTCCCCTCTAGGAGGAGCGTTTATTTGAAACAAGTAGCTGTAAGGAAGTATAATAAAAAGAAAACCTAGATATCCGATCATAATTGTACTCTTTTAGTATTCGAACTCCTTTTGACCCGTTTCTACATCCCTAAATTGACATATTTGTACTCAAATAATAATGAAAAGGCAAATTAAGGTACCAATTCACACAATTAAAGTGACTTCGGTTTCAAATTATTTAATAAATACCCCCTACTTTTAAACACTCCCCCTCGAATAAATGCCCCTCCTAAAAATCGAAAAATTTAATACGGTAGTTAAGAAATTCATTCCAGGTCACTGAGATAGAGGTGTTAAAAGTCCCAGCTGGAAAAGAACGTTGTTCAATGTTTATCTAATCTCCGAGCAGATTCTGATACTCTGCGCATAGCACATATTATTTAATCTAAAGGTCATGGCTCCATAAAACAATCTGCCAAGGTTGGCGCAACGCTTTGATCTTTTTCTTCCAGTTTTGGGATGAAAATGAAATGAGCTTTAGAGCGCGCTGGTTTTGTTGTGAATCCAGTGGTTGACTTTTGTTTGGCTGAAGTGCTTTTTGTGGTGTCTGCTGATTGGTCAATATGGACGATGTTCTGTTTTGTTTTAGTTGAGGAAGTTTTTGTGTGATTAATGAGTTGTATTTAGGTAGTGCAGTATTAGGATCTGTCGGTTTTTTCAGAAATTTTGACAATGGTGTGTTCTGTTTGGCAAAAGTTTTAACATTCTGAGATGGTGATTTGGTTTTTGAATTTTGAGCTTCTTCAAAATAATTCTGAGTAGAGTTTTGTGATACAGTTTTTGAAGCAGGTTTAGAGTTGTCAGTTGCAAAGCTTGCTGTTAACTCTTGCTGGTTGAATCTGACTATTTATATTTGAATTTTGATGACCAAAGCTATTTTTCAAGTTTGCTTCTGGTTTTTGAAGTTGTCCATTTGCATTATTAGCCTTTTTTTTGTTCAAAATTAAATTATTTTTTCCTGATGGTCGATTCTGATTCTGCACTGATCCATTATTTCTTGCTTGGGGATTAACAGCTTCCCCGGATAGTGACGGTAAAGCTTTATCCTGACCGAATGAGTTACCATTTGAGCTTGGTCGGTTAGTACTGAGAGGGTTAGGATTTTGCATTGTTGGAAACGTAATGTTAATTATGGCAATTGCTACTTCTGAAGACATCTTCAAGTCTTGTGGTGTTTGGCGGCAGAGGTGGTGTAGATGGTGGAGATGGCGGTGTAGCCAGTGAAGTTCTTGGTGATTTTGTAGTCTGGCACAGTGATCCTGAAAAGCAAGCATTTTCTCATAATGAATCAGTTGTTGGCAGTCTCGTGCTTCTACCCACACTAGAGTCTCCATAACTCGAACACACACGGGGTGTACAAATTTGTTAAGTTAAGGAGTAATAGAGGTTCAAGTTAAAGAGACTCTAATACATTTTTAAAGATCCTACGCCGGAATTCAGCTGACATAAAACATCAGGTTACTCTTTGTTACATACAAACGAAGTATACAGATTCGATGAAAATATGTTAAGGTTCTTGGGTTTATCAAATATGAGACAAGAAGTAGAGATGACATTCTTCGTCACAGAATGTCGTGTAATTGTCCAACCAATACCATTTTAATCATTTCAAGGGGAGAAAACAGATATTATGGTCTAACTTGCTCCAATGTATAGTCTTTAGAGAGTTAAACCCTCGTGCTCTGTTTTAACCATTCAATGATGCCACGGAAAAGAAAAACTCTCTCAAAGCTAAAGTGTTTATCAAAGATCAGACGTGTAGACTAGCAATCTGTCTTGCAGCTCCGGTGGAAGTTTTTCCCTGTGGAGATGAAAATTTCTATCAAAATCCCAATGAGGATAGAAATTCTATTGTTACCAGCACAAAATCCCAAATGGTAATGGATTTTTTTTTTTTTTTTTTTTTTTTTAATTATAAAATCGGCTTCCATAAAATAAATAAATGGTTCTTCTGCCTATAACTTAAAGTTTAAAAAACTGTTTATAAAATAAAAAGTGAAAAGAATAAATTCTATTACATTTATAAAGCTCTTTTCCATAACACAAACTAGACAGTGGAGCGTTTTGGAAATGAACTTTATAGATTTATAAGGTTTTTAAAATATTTTACGTTCAAAAAGTTTTGTACAAAATAATAAAATTGGAATGATTTTTAAGGGAATATTGTAATGCATTGGAGACGAGGCTTGAATGAGAAAAACGCTGAAATAACCAAAGCTAAAGGTATAATTGAAACGAGACTAGAAAATAGAATTGGAAAGTATAATCAAGACTAGGGCAAGAGAAAGTTGATCAAACAAAGGCCTAGAATAGCTGCATGATGAAAAATATATTAAAAAAATATGAATAGTGTGTCTCAGAATAGATTCCTCAGAACAACAGATTTGACTCTATTGTTGGGGGGAAATCTATCCTGGGACACTCTGTATAGTGGCTACTAAAATATTTATGAGCTTAAAGACTCTGCTAGAGCTTGATCTAAATAAAATGTCTTTGTTTCTTCCGAGAATTTTTCATAATCTTTTATAGTTTTAAAATTTGTTGGAAGTTTATCGAAAACCTGGGCTTGCGCCTGGAAAAGTTTTCGTTTCACCAGGAGTAACCAGAGATTCTTGGTCTTCGGATCGTACATTTCTTCTTGGAATATGAAAGTCAACTTTAAGGTATTCAGGGTGATTTGGGTCAAATTTAGATTTATGTACTAATTTGACAGTGTTCCATTCAAATAGTTCTTTTGTTGGGAGCCATTTGAGATCAACAACACCTTTCGTTGTAGCATAGCGCGACAACACATATCCAGCCGTAACGTTTTGCACTTTTTGTAAGCGATGGATAAGATATTTTGGAATTTGTGCAAATACTGCGCTACCATAGTTTAATCTCGATAAAATGAGTGCCTCTGAGAGGGATTTTCGGACATGATAAGGTGTAAATCTGCCGAAGTTTCTTAGAGCACGTAATGTGCCATATGATGATTTTATTAATCGATTAACTTGATCATTCCAGGTGAGGTTTTCATCGAATAAAATGCCAAGAAGTTTAACGGTGTGCTCTTGTTCGATTGATTTCCCTGAACTCCGAATTAGGTAGCTACGATCAGTTCCAAGCTGTTTGGACAACCGACCCGAGAAAAAGATAATGAACTGCAGTTTGTCACTGTTGAACAGGAGGTTGTGGTTTTTGGACCATGTGAGAAGATCATGAATGTCGCTTTCTAGGTCCTTGATTGAATCTATGATGTCGGAGATTTTGCAATGGCGATAGATTGTTGTGTCGTCGGCATGTTGTATAGCTTGCGAAGATATATCATTTGTTAGTTCGATGACGTACAGGTTGAATAACACTGGTCCACTTATACTTCCTTGAGGTACTCCAAAGTTCATTGGGGAGCAGGAAGATTTCTGATCGTCGATCTGAACATACTGGTCCCGGTCACGGAGGTAGCTACTTAAGATTTTGATCGAGCTCTGAGAAAAATTCAGTTCGTAGAGTCTGTTAAGCAAAACTCCATGATCGATAGTGTCAAAAGCTTTAGAAAAGTCTATAAGAATGGTTAACGTGATCTCACTTTTCTTCATAGCTTTCCTGATGTCATCGCGAAGTTTAATTAGAAGGGTAGAAGTCGAATAGCCCTTACGAAAACCAGTGTAAATCTGTTGCGAGCTTCAATGTCTGTCATTTATTTTTTTAACTCGGCAAATCAAACACATGATTTTCATCAAGGTGATTCTTTTTTACATCTTTTGAAGCTTCAAAGCCGTTTGCTCAAGTTTTTGTTTATGTTGAATTTTCTGATATATACTTTTTATTGCTGCTTTTTATTAGTTTTTGCAATATATACATATTTTTCTTGTTTGCCTCTAGGGGGGATTGATGGTGTTATAATGTTATTGGAATTTGATAAAGTTTACAAAAGCACAGCTACTGTCTAAATTTGATAAAGACTGGATGCAATCGTGCTTTTTTGGACTTTTGGACGTTGATAAGGCGAATGGCAAAAAATTGTTTGGTTCCCGTCATTTCTACTGTAAAAAGTGGGGGTCGTTCAGTCGGTCGGTCGAAAATATTTTTCTGTTAAGAAACAGCTACATCTTGTTGAAAGGGAATCCGAGTGGACTGATCCGAATTAAAAAATTGAGAAATCGTGAATAAATGATAAACTGGTTTTCGGTTTACTCTCAATTACTCTGCGGCTTGCTACTTCGATTTGAAAACTTGTAAACACAGAGCGTGCAGAGGTCGACAGTGGAAATCCAGCAAAGCAGCGGAAAAGCTTTCCGACTCTCCAACTCTACCTGCTGACCGTAAATCATGGTCGGTCAGATGTCGGGAACCAAATGATGACATCACATCTCCTATTATTGGACTTGCAAAATCTTGACAAATGGTTTTTGGAATTTGATCAATTATATCAATATCAATATATACAGTTCTTGTTGAAATTGATCAAACTATTTTTCACACAGTTCCGGACGCAGATTGTGTTTTTCTAGCCTTTTCTAACTTTGGCGCACGTTTTGACTGAATGATGGAATGGAATGAATGGCGATAACAGTTCATACATATCTCTTATTAGACTTGCAGAAAGCGGACTGCAGAAAGTTATAAAAAATGGTTTCTAGAATTTAATGAATTATAACGTCAAGTTACACAAGATGCACACTCTCGTCACAACTTGCACAGTCATAACAAACAGATCCATCTGGTCTTCATTTAAAATTGTTTTAAATGTTTAAAAACACTGCCAGTGCTTGGCACAGAAAAGAGGACTCCCAGTTGAAATTAATTGCTACTCCGCTGCCCTGTTGAATTTATTTATTATGGTCGTGTGTTTATTGCGCCAAGGCGGTAAAGCGATCGCCCAAATTCATAGACCAATCAAAAGGGAGTTTAAAGCAAAATGGGGGAAAAATGAGCATCCCTGCATAGTTATGAATTTTAAGTTTTGCCTTCGATTATCATTTGCGACCAGCAAAAAGATGGTTGTGTGCATGTTGTGTAACTTGACGGTACTAAACTACAAAATTTATTTACGAAGACTGGACGCAAATTATGTTTTTCTAACCTTGCCAAATTTTGGCTTTGACTGAATAGCAGTCAGTTTTTACGTACCTCATTGGCCTTGCAGACAACTGACAAATGGTTTCTGTAATTTGACCAAGTCTACCAAAATACAGTTCCTGTTGAAATGTTATAAATATGAACTACGTTTTGCAAAGATTTTGATGTAAATTGTGTTTTTCTGGAGTTTGCACTTTGTGACTTAAAGTTTGTAGCTTGTTAGTTTAAAGTGTTATTGGAGTTTTATCAAGTAAAACAAAAAGTACAGTTTCTATGTATATTTGATGGATATCTTTATTTTGGTTCTGACGTTTTGGCAATTCTCTTATTTATTTCTAGATAACACTTTGGTCAGATATGGATATTGTCTACATCCAACAGAAAAAATGTATCATATAGTAGAGGGCATTTTGTAAAATCGCTCGATTGTTTTGTTAGAAGCACTTGTTATAAATTTTTGGAAACTTCAACCTTAGAGAAATCGAAATTACGATGTTTCCAATTTTTTTTCAGACACTTTGGTGTGATTTTCGGACAAATATGACGGTCTCAGGCAAAAATCATAGGGTTAAAAATTAATGAAAATTTTAGCTTGAGAAAACGGAGACCTGTTGAATATTTTTGGAAAGCTCTCAAAAAATTAGGATTAGAGATATATTGCAAGTATAGGTGATTTCAGTACCTAACTCGAGATATTGAGCTTCAAAAAGCGCAAAAACTGGACAAAACAGCTGTTTCTGGCTGAAAAACACGGTTTTCAAGGGTTAATATCTCGAGTTAGGTACAGAAATCACCTATACTTGCAATATATCTCTAATCTAAATTTTTTGAGAGCTTTCTAAAAATATACAACAGGTCTCCGTTTTCTCAAGCTAAAATTTTCATTAATTTTTAACCCTATGATTTTTGCCTGAGACCGTCATATTTGTCCGCAATCACACCAAAGTGTCCGAAAAAAAATTGGAAACATCGTAACTTCGATTTCTCTAAGGTTGAAGTTTCCAAAAATTTATAACAAGTGCTTCTAACAAAACAATCGAGCGATTTCAAAAAACCGAACAAAATTCCCCCTACTAATAACTGACGTGACAGGAGAAAGTTTTGGGAAAAAAACTTTTCCAATCTTTCACACTTTTACAACTTTCCTAACCAAAACTTTGTAAATGTTTGTAAAAATGGGGGATTTTCCATGGTTGCAACATGGTAGCACGAAATAGAAAATATTTCCATAATTTTTTTCAAGTAAAGGTGACCTTGGAAAATCGTAATTTATGCCCGCTATAATTTATTCTTTCATGAAATCGAAAGTGAAAGTTCTTTATTCAATTGATATTGGAGGATGATACGCATAATTTTCAGCCAAGTCTAGAATAATTATGACATCATAGATCCCATTTTCCCACCAAAATACCAAAACTTTGCATATCCAAATGATTACTGTTGTTGGCTGGGAAAGTTTGGAAAGTTCCAACTTTTCAAATCTTTACAACTTTCAAGGATGCTATCTATGCTGATGGGAAAAATGGGAAGGTATTTTACAAGTTTTACAAACTTTACAACTTTTTTTGACCAAAACTTTGAGTTTTTGATGGGAAAAGTGGGAGAACTAGGAAATTTATGTACCAAAACTTTCTCCTGTGACTGGAATGAAATTAACAAAAAGTTTAATTAAATATTTCCCTACTATAGGGGAATATTTGTTAAAACGGCCTTTTTCCGTTTCTTCTTCCATTTTCGATGTTAATGTTTTCTTTATTCGTGCTGCACATTATGTAAAGGCTCTTCAGTCACGTGACTAAAAATCGTCGCTAAGATTTAGCGGGGAAAAAACTAAATATAACAAATGATTGTGTGTAAAGCTCAGAGGACTGCCTGAGTTTCTCTCGTGTGTGCTGAATTTATTATTTTTCCCATAAGGAGAAGAAGAGAAAGAAGCTTAAACAAATGGAAATCCAATCCATTCCTATCTTGAGAAGAAGGTGAGCATAAATTTCTTTCTGGTTTCCATCATGTATATATTGTCTAGATATTAATGGTCAAAACTTGGAAAGCTTGCACTCTTCTCAGTGCCCCATTTTTAGCCTTGATGCCAGATGCTCAAAAGAAAGCTAGATCATAATAGATGCTCTTTTACTCCCTGTTTACCTTTTTGTATGCTCCCCTCCCTTGTATCTTTTGTGCGCTCTCTGGGATCCTTTGGTACGTTTTGTGTGGTCCTTTTTGTACACTACCCATGGTCCTTTTTGAATGCTTTCAGGGTACCTTTTGTATGCTCTCTGTTGGTCCTTTTTGTGTGTTCCTGGGTACCTTTTTGTACGCTCCCCTTGTACCTTATTGTACGTTCCAGTGTATCTTATTGTGCCGTTCCCCGTATACATTATTGTACGTACCCCATGTACCTTATTGTACGTTCCCCAGTACCTTATTGTATGTTCCCCGTGTATATACCTTATTGTACGTTCCCTGTGTACCTTATTGTACGTTCCCCTTGTACCTTATTGTACGTCCCCCTTGTACCTTATTGTACGTTCCCCGTGAACCTTATTTTATGTTCCCGTGTACCTTATTGTATGTTCCCAGTGTACCTTATTGTACGTTCCCAGTGTACCTTATTGTACGTTCCCAGTGTACTTTATTGTATGTTCCCTGTGAACCTTATTGTATGTTCCCCGTGAACCTTATTGTACGGTCCCAGTGTACCTTATTGTACGTTCCTCGTGTACCTTATTGTATGTTCCCCGTGAACCTTATTGTATGTTCCCAGTGTACCTTATTGTACGTACCATGTGGTCCTTTTTGTACGTTCCCGTAAACTTCTTTAATGGCTCAGTATATATGCATGGCAAACATAGTTCAAACCATCAAGCAGAGTCTCACTTTTTTAAAGTCTTTTTTTTGGGAGATTTCAGCGAATAACCACACATTTGGCATTGATTACTGTAAAGAGATTTTTTCTCATTATGAAATTTTGGATTTTTCTTTCCTTTCACATTCAGGTGCCAGGATTACAAATTCAACAAAGTTTGACGACCTCTAAAGCTGACAATACAATGTAACTTGCTGGCAATGATGTAATGATAATGTTGCACATAATGAGAATATGAACAAAGAGGAACTCTATTGTTCCAAGATGTGATTTAACGATCAATGATACAAATTTCATAGAGTTTAGTTTATCAAGACACAAATTTCACAAAAAAGTTTGCTGGAAAGTGTTGTAAATATTTAACAATACTGTAACTAAATGTGACAATTTCAAGGTTGACAATTTGGTATATTATCACATGAATACTAATGTAACAGATGTTATGCACTGGAAATCTAAATCTGTAAAGAAGGAGATCCATTTTTAAGCAATTTTTTATTTGTGAATGTATAATATGGTGGTTTAAAATATTGATGACAAGGAAGTTTTTCATTTGAAACTAATGTGTACAACATATTTCGATATCTCCCAAATTCATATTGCCATATATTTCCATATTAGTCCCTTAGTAGACAGTCTCAAGATATTTTGGCACTTTCTTAATCAGATGAGTCTTAGAATAATATCAACTTGTAAATGTAAGATTTTATTTCCTTAATGAAGGTAAAAACCAATATTAGTTGAATAAAATACATTTATTTTTGTGTTAAAATGGTTATCATTTGCATGCAATTTTTTAACAAGTTTTTAGACTTATATCATCTGTGAGCATGTCTATGAAATAACGACAAATTTTAGCAGGAATATGGTTATATTTTGTTTTGCATCGGATATTGCTTAATATAAAGGCTTTAATAAATCTAAGTTACTAAGTTGGGGCTTTAAGATAATCTGTGGGGTTAATAAGACTGCGACTACAATCTATGCTCTGAGCTATTGGAGGAAATATTTAACCACATCTTTGTGGCTCTTGTTACACTATGTTTCTCTTTTATTTTATAGTAATGAACTATAGCTTAATTGTTTAATGTCATAGAAACAGTGCTAGAATGCTTAAGATAAGTATACTTTGAGCTTCTCGTTGGGGGGGGGGGTTGGCTGGAGGAGCTCTCAGGCTTGCTTTAAATAATTTTAAATCAAGTTATCAAATGTTTTACATTTTGTACATTATTCAACATTTTTAGTCTACTCTGTTTCAGTACATCTCTTACATCTGTTAACCCACTTATTAAAGCTATCTAGCTAAGCTCTATTGGCCGACCTTCCAGCCTCGGCTGGTTTATTACGATTCAAAATGGTATCTCTAACTGTGGTATTCCTTTTCATCACAACGCCTGTACCTGAACGACTGTAAAATTTATCTCTAATTCCATCCAAGATTATCCAGCAAATACGCCTGGGTGAGCCTGTTGTTTTTTTATTATTTTACTGCCTGCACACTTGGGGAAGGCCCATTCGTCGCCAGTCGATTCGTTAATTTTCGATGGGGACATCAACAAGTTGTCATAAAGACACTGAGTCCAGCATTCTCTCCCCAATTTCAACTTGGCCTTGAGAATTACAGTCCCCCCCCCCATGATGATGGTGTGTCCTTTCTTCTGAACTTCTATTAGGTATTCGCCACACTTAGCCAACAAAATGTCTGATTATTACCAGATAGTTTTGATTTTCTCATTTGTATACGTGAGGGCAAGGCACAGTATAAGACAAGGCATGTCATTTAGGAGAACGCGTACATTTGGACTGGTTTTAGTTTAAAATATCCCTCTTGTAAGTCGGTCCCCAAATCCTCCCCCTCTCTGACAATGGTTTGTCATACATCTCGTAAATTTCAATCAAGTCTCCGCCATCATACCGAGCCAACGAAATGCCTGATTATTACTAGATTATTTGTTTTTTGTTCTCCTTTTTGTACACGTCGTAAAGCACAGTATAACACTAGGTGTGTCATTCTATAAGGGTGTACATTCGGGCTGGTTTTATTTAACATTCGCCCTTGTAATACGGTCCTCAAATATCAACCCACTTAACTGTATCTCCATTTAGCGGTTTTTGTTTATCTTCCTGCCTTTGTCAACCTGCATTGTTCCCCCGCCTAGAGGTTACTTAGAACTATTATAGATCTCTCCTCTGACACCGTAAGTGCTGTCCATACTTTTGGGTGGTTTATCTCACGTGTAAGTCTAATTTTATGTTCCACCCTCATCTGAGTGGCGTCCAACCTAATGATTGGTCCTTATTTGGGTATTCTCGACAGGATTCGTAAGTCAATGTCCTGCACGTCCATAGGCTCCTCGTTGTGCCTTCAAATCTTATTTTTGGCTATTTTTATATTGAGTTGATTTGCTCTTATGTTGCCCTCTTTTAACCATACAGAATTTTAGAAGCCCATTTACTTTCCACAATAGCTCTTCAAACCCAATCGCCATGTCTATCATTCCATCTAGCGTAGGTTTAGACCTTAACATGTCTGGATTTCTTGCTCCTTGGAAAAATGACCCATCTCTTTCTGATCTTTCAGTGCCTACTGACTTAATTTCTCTTCCCTTTGATGTTCTTGAGGTTTAGGTGTCTTGCAGAACGTCAATGGGCTCATCTCTGGTAGGTCCTTTGACTAAGCTGATCTTACTCACATTCCAGTATTCAAAGCTTTTGTTGTTTACACTTCTCTTAAAGCTTTCTTGAGCCAACATAACAGATAATTGTAGTGGACAAACAGTTTTGTATCAATTTTCTTTAATTAGGTCTCTGGTTGTCCTAAGGCTCTCATTCGGCTACTCTTCTTTCTCTCTTACCTTTCGTTCTTACCCTTTTCTTTGCTTGCTACATGTGCCCGGCTCTGATGACGTGTTTACTAGACCTTCTTTTTTTTTTAGTCTCAGCTACAGCTACCCACATTCAATTTGACTCTCCCAACTCGAATCATCATGCTGCCCCCATCAAGGGTTCCTTTGTAGTTGATATTATGTGTTCTCCTTTTAGGTTTACCTCTAATTCCATCTTCCTGAACTTCCTCCTTAGTCTCTGTTCAAATAAATACAGTTCCTTTCTTCACGATCTGTCGCTCTTGTCGGGTCTTTGATGTTGTTCCACTGCATTTTGCCAATTATACAACGTTTGTCGAGTTGCTGCATCTTCGTATATACTGATGATATTCAATTTCAATCATCAGTGCTGCGGGTAGCAGCTGGTTGCATCAACTACTGGTCATTCTGTAACGTTTAGTTTTTCACCTGCAGTCTAAAATTTAAGGGATTATAGGCGTGTCGGCTTTTCCCCAAAACTTCTTTAATGATTTTAATTGTCATTTCGGTGGTTCCTTTTTATTTGTCTTATTTATTCTTTCACTTCGTTGTTCTTTTTTTTTCTGTCAAAATAGGCGTTCAGCTAATCTAATCATATCAGATTTGAAAGGGGACCTACCCCCCCCCCCCCAAAAAAAGAATTCCCCTCTCCAATAATTCTCCTATTTGGGGCAATGGTCACGGTCTGCATGATTAATGTTTGCAAACTGTCCCTTCTGCAAGCAAACCCCCATTCGGCTACCCAGCAACCTGTGCCTTTAATGCAAGTTATCTGCACCCCACCCCTGGTTACAATCACCCATTTTTTTTCATCACCCAAGGGAAGATTCTGATTTCCAGCTTTTATCGACAGCATTACAAGGGCCCAGAGCTTCAATAGGTGGAGGCGCCACCTTAGCAATTTTGGTGTTACCCCTGAGTCCATTTAAACCCCCATCACAGACTGGACGGCATGATTAAGTGGCCAAGTGGTTCATGGTAGTCCTCAAGGTTAACCTTTTGATTTTAACCAGACTTACTTTTTTTTTTTTAATAAGCAAGTGTACCCATTGATCAGGCTCGTGTATGCTTAAGTTCTCAAAACATTCAGGCATAGTTTATGCTAATTGTATGCTTAACAGATTTTGGGAGCAGTGGAATGTAGCTAGCCGTGGAATGTCTTTTTTTTGTTTTTTTACTTGACCTCTACCAAACCTAAATAGACAAAAATGACCACTTAAAAAATATTTGAGCCGTCATATGCTTATAAGCGTTATGCTTATAAAAATGTAGTTGTTTTTGCAATGTTACTAATAGGATGGAGCAGTTTTTACCCAGAATAAGGAACTACTAATCTGTTATTTGGCCTCTTACTAATATTTCAGTGAGCCTTTTCCTTCCTTTTTTTCTTTGGCCTTTGTACCTCCGACCCAAATGATAGATTTAGAAGGTAGTCACTTCCGTTAGCTTGCGCTTAGGGTTTGGCGGTGGACTTGGGGGTGCGGGTTACTACGTAAACCCCATCTAGTTCTATTTCATCAAATCAGATAGGCTCAGATCCACGTCACGGCTCCGGCTCTCGTTGTGGTCTTCAAAACCGTCCGCGGTTATAGGCTTTAAGTAGATTTATCTCTGGATGCATCCCCAAATGTCACGCCAAAACCAACACACTTTCTTACGTTTCATTTTAAAGTCAAGATATCTCATTTCACAATTATACATTTGTCTCTTTTTCATTGTTTCCCCTTGTTTATGTTTAGGGTATCTTATCACTATTTTCGGGTATTTCGACCATCATCAAAAACGCATTTTTTGGATTCCTCACTAGGCTAGGTTTATGCTACTCTTCACTCAACAGTCACACTGATAAGGAATTAACTCAAAATTTCTCTTGAAAAAACAACCAGAGTTTCCCTGAGTTTCCCAAGTTTTAGGCGAAGTTTCTCATAAAACCAAACTGGAGTTTCCCAAAATCAAGCTGCTGTTTCCAAAATTTGAGACCGGATTCTCATCTAAATTTCATTATAAAAACGGCGAAAACAGACTCTCAAAATATTATATAGTTGTCAAAGTATACTGGTAATGGCCAATGGTCAATGAACGCTCAGGACCCAAACACATCTAAAAACACAAGCAAATGAAACACAAGTGGGCACGATATAATAATAATTTAAAAGAAATCTTTCTGACACTTTTTGAGAAACTCCGTCCAACATTTTAAAATCTCCGCCTTTTTTTAATGAGACTTCGATTAACTTTTTGAGAAACTCCATTAGCTTGATTTTGGGAAACTTCGGTTATTTTTAAAATTTTGAGCTTTCAGGGCCATCGTAGTTTTCAAAATTTAAAGTTCCGGCGAGAAAGTTGATTTTGGGCTATCTTTTTAATTTAATCGAATATTTCTATTTGGGGGAGGGGTTGGCAGACTTCCAGGCTATATTCTGAGCCTTATTGGACTATTTTTGAACTTTTGGATCCTCAGATCCTAAGGTCCTATATCTAGCGTTAAAACTCAGGAGGGGGTACTAGGTTTGCGAGGTGACGTTGACGGGTATGTCTGAGCCAAAGTTTGAAAATCGATCCTTTGAGAGAACTGAATTTCGACGTTTTTGCGACCCTTTAAGGGACTATTTTTGTAAATTTTTAAGTAAGAAATACAAATTTATGATCCTTTGAGGGAGTTGATTTTTTATATTTCGTAATTTTGGCCCGGGGGACTTAGGCAAATGGAGGTTAAGGTATGTACCGCCCTTAAGGGTACCTTTTTTGGACTTCCAAAGTCCCGCTAAGGGTCGAAAAACTAGGAAAATTTCAACTTTTTACCCCCTGAAAGATCAAAATTTGGTCAAAATTGGTCAAATTTGTCCCGCTAAGGGTCATAAATTCCAAAAATGTTCCTTTGTTTTCTCCTTTTTAGTCCTGGTAAGGGTCCAAAGTTCGAAAGTCGGGCGGCACCCCCCCCCCCCGTCAGCTCGCAACCCTAGCCCCCCCCCCCCCGGAATTTTGGGATCCTTTCAGAGACTCGATTATGCTAATTTATCGTTTTTGTATCCCTTTGAGAGACTTCCGAGGGTTTTGACACTTCTTGAAACCCTTATGGCTCTCACATACAGAGTCTCTAAAGGCAGACGCCCAATTGTGTAATACTAACAGCAATAAAATAGTCATAAGTAAATTTTCAATTCTTCTGGGGTTTAACAACGTTTTGATGGATTTCTATTGAAAGAAAATTCTGTGTGTTATGTTTTGAGATCGCACTCTTTCATTGAACCTTTTCTACATTTCTTCCTAAACGCGATTTAATATTCGGAAAAGGTCTTCATCTAAGATCCTGGATGATCAACCTTGAGCCCAAAGGCTTATCCAACCCCCTTACGCAATTGATAAACTGATGGAAACGCTGACGGAGGATGTAAACGAGATTCCTTCCAGCTTTACGGCACTGACCTCTTTACGTCGCAGAATCGTTTAACGGCCCTAGCTTGCCAGGGTGCCTTGATGATTGCCATTTGGTTACTTTTATTTCTCCCTTGTGTGCGTTGAATAAAATCAGGATTTGTGCTCAGCTTGATTAGTGGGGTCGTTTAGCATAATTTACAGGAAAAAAATAATATATAGCTGAAACTTTCTACAGACCTTCTCTATAGGATGCTTATGCCTCAGGAAAAAAATCCCCTAGAATCCCACTGGTGGAACATTCCCTTTTTGGGCAATTTCTTTTTTTCCCCAGGCAAAACCCTAAGGGCGAAATGTTTTGAAAATTTCAAACTCATTTTCAGACAATATCAGGTATACCATTCGAAAGCTCTCAAAAAACTATACAGAAGACTTTTAAACGGGTATGGCCGATTTCATTACCTAACTCGAGATATTTCATGCGCAAGTTCCACTTTTCACCACATTTTGGTCTAAAACTGACCAAAAATTGCATCTTCTGCGTGAATTATCTCGAGTTAGGTAATGAAATTGGCTATACCCGTCTAAAAGTCTTCTATATAGTTTTTTTGAGAGCTTTCGAATGGTATACATGATGTTGTCTCAAAAAGAGTTTGAAATTTTCAAAAAATTTTGACCTTAGGGTTTTGCCTGGGGAAAAAAAGAAATTGCCCAAAAAAGGGATGTTCCATCAGTGGATTTTTTGGGGTTTTCAAAAAAAAGTTAAAATTTAGACCTACCCACACAACAAAATATTCTAATTACAGTGTCGTGTTCTGACACAGGGCTTTTTTTTCGGGAAACCCTTTATGTAAGTGCTTCAACTTTTTCGTATGTTCGTTCGGTTGAATTTTTCAGCATTGATTTCATTAGCCCTTTTGAATGCTAAAGAAAAATGTCTTCAAATATCATTATAATATACTTTTTCAACCCTATATAACTTAGTTTGGCTCACTTTGGTTATTTTCTTTATATGGTATGTTTAAATTCTTAGCTTTTTAGCTTTTTTTAGCCGAAAAAAAAATATATTCAAAAAAGTCCATTCACTTTTTTCCACTAATTCTTGATTTGTGAAGTGGGCATACGGGAAATGATTTTTGAATAAAAGTCCCAAATAACCCTACTTATACTATTCAAGAGAGACACTGCAGAAACCTTGAGTTCAAAGCCCCGAAGTGCAATCATGGTCGTAATATTTGAGAAAAAAGGGAAATCCAACGGGAAGTTTTGAAACCACAATCGATTTGTAAGTGCTCTAAATTAGGTTGGAAGGGTAAAGTTTTAACTCTGAGTTTTGTCGTGAGACTTAAGACTTGGCCCAGAATCGATTTTCTCGCCCGAACTCCAAATTTCGAAAAACGAGGAAATAAGCTTAATTCTCAATAGATTTCGACCATGATTGTGGCTAGAGTTGAAACTCATGGATGAGAAATATATGAACCCACTTCCTTCACCTTTAAAATGCGTGACCAGAGACAAACGACCACAACACCAATTTGAAGGTCAAATCCATATTGGCAGATTTCAAAATATATGTTGCATGAAATGAGAAAAGTCTACAATTCCAGTCATCATAATATTTGAGAAAAAAGGGAAATTCCCACGAAATCTTTTGGAAGCGCTCTAACTAACAGAGTTTTAACCCTGAGTTTTAACATGAGACTAAGACAGTTCAAGAAAAAGTTCAAGAATGATCCAATAGGACTCAGAATATAGCCTGTATGTAGGTCAATAAACCCCACTGAAATTGAAATATTCGTTTAAATTCAACAAATATCCTAAATCACTATCTAAGAAAAAAGCCCAAAGCCGAAGAAAATTCGCAAACGTTTTTTTTTTACAGAAAAGAGTTTACAGTTTACAGTCGGTAGAGTTACCAGTCTCCCGCCGTTTTTTTTTTCGTATACCGCCATAACGCCATACCGCCATATTTTCCCGCCTTTACCATCACTGTAACGGACGATAACCAGTGGCGGCCTGGCAGGGGGTGCAGGGTGTGCAGTGCACCACCCAGAAAGATTTGAGAGGGGCGCCAAAAGAGTTTTTCAAGGGGGCGCCAAAATTTTGTTGATGTTTAATTGGGCGATTTGGCGCCCATCGACAAGTAATAGCGCCTTATATAAGTGCAATGTTGATTTTTTTCGCCTGCGGCGCTTCATTTTTTTTTACACTTTTGCTTCCTTTCTCTTGAATTTTTTCAAAACTATCAACATTGAATCGTGAAAAGTCAAAGCAAGAGAAGTGTCGTGTATACACCAGGGGTTAAAGAGGATGGTGACCCCATAAATGAGAGATTGCCAAAAAAATCGAAACTTGTTGATGCTCGCTGTGGTTTTTGTGGTCTTATTTATGCTGACTAACTTTCTCGTTTTTAGAAGATTTTTTAAGCTGTTTGACGTTTCTTATACCAATTATTTTTGCCTGCGGCGCCTTAATTAAAATAAACCCTTATTACTGCCAACTTTCGAATTTTAGGGGCCTCTTTCAGCCATTGATTTTTAATGGGGAGTAAAATAAGACCAGCAGCGCAAAAGTTTAAAGATTATCAGGTAATTTTTCTGACAAAGTTTTAGAAAACAAAAATATAAACCAAATCGACTTGGTATAAATTCCCATTTCAAGTATCAACAGCTCATGTTTTTATTTGAGAAGCTTTATATTTTTGGTGCTGAATCGGGATAAATTGGGGCATTTTAAAAGTTGAAAATTGAAGGAGATCATCATTTATTATTTAATCATTTAGGAGAACGCGTACATTTGGACTGGTTTTAGTTTAAAATATCCCTCTTGTAAGTCGTTCCCCAAATCCTCCCCCTCTCTGACAATGGTTTGTCATACATCTCGTAAATTTCAATCAAGTCTCCGCCATCATACCGAGCCAACGAAATGCCTGATTATTACTAGATTATTTGTTTTTTCTTCTCCTTTTTGTACACGTCGTAAAGCACAGTATAACACTAGGTGTGTCATTCTATAAGGGTGTACATTCGGGCTGGTTTTATTTAACATTCGCCCTTGTAATACGGTCCTCAAATATCAACCCACTTAACTGTATCTCCATTTAGCAGTTTTTGTTTATCTTCCTGCCTTTGTCAACCTGCATTGTTCCCCCGCCTGGAGGTTACTTAGAACTATTATAGGTAGATCTCTCCTCTGACACCGTAAGTGCTGTCCATACTTTTGGGTGGTTTATCTCACGTGTAAGTCTAATTTTATGTTCCACCCTCATCTGAGTGGCGTCCAACCTAATGATTGGTCCTTATTTGGGTATTCTCGACAGGATTCGTAAGTCAATGTCCTGCACGTCCATAGGCTCCTCGTTGTGCCTTCAAATCTTATTTTTGGCTATTTTTATATTGAGTTGATTTGCTCTTATGTTGCCCTCTTTTAACCATACAGAATTTTAGAAGCCCATTTACTTTCCACAATAGCTCTTCAAACCCAATCGCCATGTCTATCATTCCATCTAGCGTTGGTTTAGACCTTAACATGTCTGGATTTCTTGCTCCTTGGAAAAATGACTCATCTCTTTCTGATCTTTCAGTGCCTACTGACTTAATTTCTCTTTCCTTTGATGTTCTTGAGGTTTAGGTGTCTTGCAGAAGGTCAATAGGCCCATCTCTGGTGGACCCTTTGACTAAGCTGATCTTACTCACATTCCAGTATTCAAAGCTTTTGTTGTTTACACTTCTCTTAAAGCTTTCTTGAGCCAACATAACAGATAATTGTAGTGGACAAACAGTTTTGTATCAATTTTCTTTAATTAGGTCTCTGGTGTCCTAAGGCTCTCATTCGGCTACTCTTCTTTCTCTCTTACCTTTCGTTCTTACCCTTTTCTTTGCTTGCTACATGTGCCCGGCTCTGATGACGTGTTTACTAGACCCTCTTTTTTTTTTAGTCTCAGCTACAGCTACCCACATTCAATTTGACTCTCCCAACTCGAATCATCATGCTGCTCCCATCAAGGGTTCCTTTGTAGTTGATCTTATGTGTTCTCCTTTTAGGTTTACCTCTAATTCCATCTTCCTGAACTTCCTCCTTAGTCTCTGTTCAAATAAATACAGTTCCTTTCTTCACGATCTGTCGCTCTTGTCGGGTCTTTGATGTTGTTCCACTGCATTTTGCCAATTATACAACGTTTGTCGAGTTGCTGCATCTTCGTATATACTGATGATATCCAATTTCAATCATCAGTGCTGCGGGTAGCAGCTGGTTGCATCAACTACTGGTCATTCTGTAACGTTTAGTTTTTCACCTGCAGTCTAAAATTTAAGGGATTATAGGCGTGTCGGCTTTTCCCCAAAACTTATTTAATGATTTTAATTGTCATTTCAGTGGTTCCTTTTTATTTGTCTTATTTATTCTTTCACTTCGTTGTTCTTTTTTTTCTGTCAAAATAGGCGTTTAGCTAATCTAATCATATCAGATTTGAAAGGGGACCTACCCCCCCCCCCCAAAAAAAAAATTCCCCTCTCCAATAATTCTCCTTATGTTCCTTAACTACCAGCCGACAGAAATTTCCTTATTTGGGGCAATGGTCACGGTCTGCATGATTAATGTTTGCAAACTGTCCCTTCTGCAAGCAAACCCCCATTCGGCTACCCAGCAACCTGTTTCTTTAAGGCAAGTTATCTGCATCCCACCCCTGGTTACAATCACCCATTTTTTTCATCACCCAAGGGAAGATTCTGATTTCCAGCTTTTATCGACAGCATTACAAGGGCCAAGAGCTTCAATAGGTGGAGGCGCCACTTTAGCAATTTTGGTGTTACCCCTGAGTCCATTTAAACCCCCATCACAGACTGGACGGCATGATTAAGTGGCCAAGTGGTTCATGGTAGTCCTCAAGGTTAACCTTTTGATTTTAACCAGACTTACTTTTTTTTTTTAATAAGCAAGTGTACCCATTGATCAGGCTCGTGTATGCTTAAGTTCTCAAAACATTCAGGCATAGTTTATGCTAATTGTATGCTTAACAGATTTTGGGAGCAGTGGAATGTAGCTAGCCGTGGAATGTCTTTTTTTTGTTTTTTTACTTGACCTCTACCAAACCTAAATAGACAAAAATGACCACTTAAAAAATATTTGAGCCGTCATATGCTTATAAGCGTTATGCTTATAAAAATGTAGTTGTTTTTGCAATGTTACTAATAGGATGGAGCAGTTTTTACCCAGAATAAGGAACTACTAATCTGTTATTTGGCCTCTTACTAATATTTCAGTGAGCCTTTTCCTTCCTTTTTTTCTTTGGCCTTTGTACCTCCGACCCAAATGATAGATTTAGAAGGTAGTCACTTCCGTTAGCTTGCGCTTAGGGTTTGGCGGTGGACTTGGGGGTGCGGGTTACTACGTAAACCCCATCTAGTTCTATTTCATCAAATCAGATAGGCTCAGATCCACGTCACGGCTCCGGCTCTCGTTGTGGTCTTCAAAACCGTCCGCGGTTATAGGCTTTAAGTAGATTTATCTCTGGATGCATCCCCAAATGTCACGCCAAAACCAACACACTTTCTTACGTTTCATTTTATAGTCAAGATATCTCATTTCACAATTATACATTTGTCTCATTTCACTGTTTCCCCTTGTTTATGTTTAGGGTATCTTACCACTATTTTCGGGTATTTCGACCATCATCAAAAACGCATTTTTTGGATTCCTCACTAGGCTAGGTTTATGCTACTCTTCACTCAACAGTCACACTGATAAGGAATTAACTCAAAATTTCTCTTGAAAAAACAACCAGAGTTTCCCTGAGTTTCCCAAGTTTTAGGCGAAGTTTCTCATAAAACCAAACTGGAGTTTCCCAAAATCAAGCTGCTGTTTCCAAAATTTGAGACCGGATTCTCATCTAAATTTCATTATAAAAACGGCGAAAACAGACTCTCAAAATATTATATAGTTGTCAAAGTATACTGGTAATGGCCAATGGTCAATGAACGCTCAGGACCCAAACACATCTAAAAACACAAGCAAATGAAACACAAGTGGGCACGATATAATAATAATTTAAAAGAAATCTTTCTGACACTTTTTGAGAAACTCCGTCCAACATTTTAAAATCTCCGCCTTTTTTAATGAGACTTCGATTAACTTTTTGAGAAACTCCATTAGCTTGATTTTGGGAAACTTCGGTTATTTTTAAAATTTTGAGCTTTCAGGGCCATCGTAGTTTTCAAAATTTAAAGTTCCGGCGAGAAAGTTGATTTTGGGCTATCTTTTTAATTTAATCGAATATTTCTATTTGGGGGAGGGGTTGGCAGACTTCCAGGCTATATTCTGAGCCTTATTGGACTATTTTTGAACTTTTGGATCCTCAGATCCTAAGGTCCTATATCTAGCGTTAAAACTCAGGAGGGGGTACTAGGTTTGCGAGGTGACGTTGACGGGTATGTCTGAGCCAAAGTTTGAAAATCGATCCTTTGAGAGAACTGAATTTCGACGTTTTTGCGACCCTTTAAGGGACTATTTTTGTAAATTTTTAAGTAAGAAATACAAATTTATGATCCTTTGAGGGAGTTGATTTTTTATATTTCGTAATTTTGGCCCGGGGGACTTAGGCAAATGGAGGTTAAGGTATGTACCGCCCTTAAGGGTACCTTTTTTGGACTTCCAAAGTCCCGCTAAGGGTCGAAAAACTAGGAAAATTTCAACTTTTTACCCCCTGAAAGATCAAAATTTGGTCAAAATTGGTCAAATTTGTCCCGCTAAGGGTCATAAAATTCCAAAAATGTTCCTTTGTTTTCTCCTTTTTAGTCCTGGTAAGGGTCCAAAGTTCGAAAGTCGGGCGGCACCCCCCCCCCCCCCCGTCAGCTCGCAACCCTAGCCCCCCCCCCCCCGGAATTTTGGGATCCTTTCAGAGACTCGATTATGCTAATTTATCGTTTTTGTATCCCTTTGAGAGACTTCCGAGGGTTTTGACACTTCTTGAAACCCTTATGGCTCTCACATACAGAGTCTCTAAAGGCAGACGCCCAATTGTGTAATACTAACAGCAATAAAATAGTCATAAGTAAATTTTCAATTCTTCTGGGGTTTAACAACGTTTTGATGGATTTCTATTGAAAGAAAATTCTGTGTGTTATGTTTTGAGATCGCACTCTTTCATTGAACCTTTTCTACATTTCTTCCTAAACGCGATTTAATATTCGGAAAAGGTCTTCATCTAAGATCCTGGATGATCAACCTTGAGCCCAAAGGCTTATCCAACCCCCTTACGCAATTGATAAACTGATGGAAACGCTGACGGAGGATGTAAACGAGATTCCTTCCAGCTTTACGGCACTGACCTCTTTACGTCGCAGAATCGTTTAACGGCCCTAGCTTGCCAGGGTGCCTTGATGATTGCCATTTGGTTACTTTTATTTCTCCCTTGTGTGCGTTGAATAAAATCAGGATTTGTGCTCAGCTTGATTAGTGGGGTCGTTTAGCATAATTTACAGGAAAAAAATAATATATAGCTGAAACTTTCTACAGACCTTCTCTATAGGATGCTTATGCCTCAGGAAAAAAATCCCCTAGAATCCCACTGGTGGAACATTCCCTTTTTGGGCAATTTCTTTTTTTCCCCAGGCAAAACCCTAAGGGCGAAATGTTTTGAAAATTTCAAACTCATTTTCAGACAATATCAGGTATACCATTCGAAAGCTCTCAAAAAACTATACAGAAGACTTTTAAACGGGTATGGCCGATTTCATTACCTAACTCGAGATATTTCATGCGCAAGTTCCACTTTTCACCACATTTTGGTCTAAAACTGACCAAAAATTGCATCTTCTGCGTGAATTATCTCGAGTTAGGTAATGAAATTGGCTATACCCGTCTAAAAGTCTTCTATATAGTTTTTTTGAGAGCTTTCGAATGGTATACATGATGTTGTCTCAAAAAGAGTTTGAAATTTTCAAAAAATTTTGACCTTAGGGTTTTGCCTGGGGAAAAAAAGAAATTGCCCAAAAAAGGGATGTTCCATCAGTGGGATTTTTTTGGGGTTTTCAAAAAAAAGTTAAAATTTAGACCTACCCACACAACAAAATATTCTAATTACAGTGTCGTGTTCTGACACAGGGCTTTTTTTTCGGGAAACCCTTTATGTAAGTGCTTCAACTTTTTCGTATGTTCGTTCGGTTGAATTTTTCAGCATTGATTTCATTAGCCCTTTTGAATGCTAAAGAAAAATGTCTTCAAATATCATTATAATATACTTTTTCAACCCTATATAACTTAGTTTGGCTCACTTTGGTTATTTTCTTTATATGGTATGTTTAAATTCTTAGCTTTTTAGCTTTTTTTAGCCGAAAAAAAAATATATTCAAAAAAGTCCATTCACTTTTTTCCACTAATTCTTGATTTGTGAAGTGGGCATACGGGAAATGATTTTTGAATAAAAGTCCCAAATAACCCTACTTATACTATTCAAGAGAGACACTGCAGAAACCTTGAGTTCAAAGCCCCGAAGTGCAATCATGGTCGTAATATTTGAGAAAAAAGGGAAATCCAACGGGAAGTTTTGAAACCACAATCGATTTGTAAGTGCTCTAAATTAGGTTGGAAGGGTAAAGTTTTAACTCTGAGTTTTGTCGTGAGACTTAAGACTTGGCCCAGAATCGATTTTCTCGCCCGAACTCCAAATTTCGAAAAACGAGGAAATAAGCTTAATTCTCAATAGATTTCGACCATGATTGTGGCTAGAGTTGAAACTCATGGATGAGAAATATATGAACCCACTTCCTTCACCTTTAAAATGCGTGACCAGAGACAAACGACCACAAACACCAATTTGAAGGTCAAATCCATATTGGCAGATTTCAAAATATATGTTGCATGAAATGAGAAAAGTCTACAATTCCAGTCATCATAATATTTGAGAAAAAAGGGAAATTCCCACGAAATCTTTTGGAAGCGCTCTAACTAACAGAGTTTTAACCCTGAGTTTTAACATGAGACTAAGACAGTTCAAGAAAAAGTTCAAGAATGATCCAATAGGACTCAGAATATAGCCTGTATGTAGGTCAATAAACCCCACTGAAATTGAAATATTCGTTTAAATTCAACAAATATCCTAAATCACTATCTAAGAAAAAAGCCCAAAGCCGAAGAAAATTCGCAAACGTTTTTTTTTTACAGAAAAGAGTTTACAGTTTACAGTCGGTAGAGTTACCAGTCTCCCGCCGTTTTTTTTTTCGTATACCGCCATAACGCCATACCGCCATATTTTCCCGCCTTTACCATCACTGTAACGGACGATAACCAGTGGCGGCCTGGCAGGGGGTGCAGGGTGTGCAGTGCACCACCCAGAAAGATTTGAGAGGGGCGCCAAAAGAGTTTTTCAAGGGGGCGCCAAAATTTTGTTGATGTTTAATTGGGCGATTTGGCGCCCATCGACAAGTAATAGCGCCTTATATAAGTGCAATGTTGATTTTTTTCGCCTGCGGCGCTTCATTTTTTTTTACACTTTTGCTTCCTTTCTCTTGAATTTTTTCAAAACTATCAACATTGAATCGTGAAAAGTCAAAGCAAGAGAAGTGTCGTGTATACACCAGGGGTTAAAGAGGATGGTGACCCCATAAATGAGAGATTGCCAAAAAAATCGAAACTTGTTGATGCTCGCTGTGGTTTTTGTGGTCTTATTTATGCTGACTAACTTTCTCGTTTTTAGAAGATTTTTTAAGCTGTTTGACGTTTCTTATACCAATTATTTTTGCCTGCGGCGCCTTAATTAAAATAAACCCTTATTACTGCCAACTTTCGAATTTTAGGGGCCTCTTTCAGCCATTGATTTTTAATGGGGAGTAAAATAAGACCAGCAGCGCAAAAGTTTAAAGATTATCAGGTAATTTTTCTGACAAAGTTTTAGAAAACAAAAATATAAACCAAATCGACTTGGTATAAAATTCCCATTTCAAGTATCAACAGCTCATGTTTTTATTTGAGAAGCTTTATATTTTTGGTGCTGAATCGGGATAAATTGGGGCATTTTAAAAGTTGAAAATTGAAGGAGATCATCATTTATTATTTAATCATTTAGGAGAACGCGTACATTTGGACTGGTTTTAGTTTAAAATATCCCTCTTGTAAGTCGTTCCCCAAATCCTCCCCCTCTCTGACAATGGTTTGTCATACATCTCGTAAATTTCAATCAAGTCTCCGCCATCATACCGAGCCAACGAAATGCCTGATTATTACTAGATTATTTGTTTTTTCTTCTCCTTTTTGTACACGTCGTAAAGCACAGTATAACACTAGGTGTGTCATTCTATAAGGGTGTACATTCGGGCTGGTTTTATTTAACATTCGCCCTTGTAATACGGTCCTCAAATATCAACCCACTTAACTGTATCTCCATTTAGCAGTTTTTGTTTATCTTCCTGCCTTTGTCAACCTGCATTGTTCCCCCGCCTGGAGGTTACTTAGAACTATTATAGGTAGATCTCTCCTCTGACACCGTAAGTGCTGTCCATACTTTTGGGTGGTTTATCTCACGTGTAAGTCTAATTTTATGTTCCACCCTCATCTGAGTGGCGTCCAACCTAATGATTGGTCCTTATTTGGGTATTCTCGACAGGATTCGTAAGTCAATGTCCTGCACGTCCATAGGCTCCTCGTTGTGCCTTCAAATCTTATTTTTGGCTATTTTTATATTGAGTTGATTTGCTCTTATGTTGCCCTCTTTTAACCATACAGAATTTTAGAAGCCCATTTACTTTCCACAATAGCTCTTCAAACCCAATCGCCATGTCTATCATTCCATCTAGCGTTGGTTTAGACCTTAACATGTCTGGATTTCTTGCTCCTTGGAAAAATGACTCATCTCTTTCTGATCTTTCAGTGCCTACTGACTTAATTTCTCTTTCCTTTGATGTTCTTGAGGTTTAGGTGTCTTGCAGAAGGTCAATAGGCCCATCTCTGGTGGACCCTTTGACTAAGCTGATCTTACTCACATTCCAGTATTCAAAGCTTTTGTTGTTTACACTTCTCTTAAAGCTTTCTTGAGCCAACATAACAGATAATTGTAGTGGACAAACAGTTTTGTATCAATTTTCTTTAATTAGGTCTCTGGTTGTCCTAAGGCTCTCATTCGGCTACTCTTCTTTCTCTCTTACCTTTCGTTCTTACCCTTTTCTTTGCTTGCTACATGTGCCCGGCTCTGATGACGTGTTTACTAGACCCTCTTTTTTTTTTTAGTCTCAGCTACAGCTACCCACATTCAATTTGACTCTCCCAACTCGAATCATCATGCTGCTCCCATCAAGGGTTCCTTTGTAGTTGATCTTATGTGTTCTCCTTTTAGGTTTACCTCTAATTCCATCTTCCTGAACTTCCTCCTTAGTCTCTGTTCAAATAAATACAGTTCCTTTCTTCACGATCTGTCGCTCTTGTCGGGTCTTTGATGTTGTTCCACTGCATTTTGCCAATTATACAACGTTTGTCGAGTTGCTGCATCTTCGTATATACTGATGATATCCAATTTCAATCATCAGTGCTGCGGGTAGCAGCTGGTTGCATCAACTACTGGTCATTCTGTAACGTTTAGTTTTTCACCTGCAGTCTAAAATTTAAGGGATTATAGGCGTGTCGGCTTTTCCCCAAAACTTATTTAATGATTTTAATTGTCATTTCAGTGGTTCCTTTTTATTTGTCTTATTTATTCTTTCACTTCGTTGTTCTTTTTTTTTCTGTCAAAATAGGCGTTTAGCTAATCTAATCATATCAGATTTGAAAGGGGACCTACCCCCCCCCCCCAAAAAAAAATTCCCCTCTCCAATAATTCTCCTTATGTTCCTTAACTACCAGCCGACAGAAATTTCCTTATTTGGGGCAATGGTCACGGTCTGCATGATTAATGTTTGCAAACTGTCCCTTCTGCAAGCAAACCCCCATTCGGCTACCCAGCAACCTGTTTCTTTAAGGCAAGTTATCTGCATCCCACCCCTGGTTACAATCACCCATTTTTTTCATCACCCAAGGGAAGATTCTGATTTCCAGCTTTTATCGACAGCATTACAAGGGCCAAGAGCTTCAATAGGTGGAGGCGCCACTTTAGCAATTTTGGTGTTACCCCTGAGTCCATTTAAACCCCCATCACAGACTGGACGGCATGATTAAGTGGCCAAGTGGTTCATGGTAGTCCTCAAGGTTAACCTTTTGATTTTAACCAGACTTACTTTTTTTTTTTTAATAAGCAAGTGTACCCATTGATCAGGCTCGTGTATGCTTAAGTTCTCAAAACATTCAGGCATAGTTTATGCTAATTGTATGCTTAACAGATTTTGGGAGCAGTGGAATGTAGCTAGCCGTGGAATGTCTTTTTTTTGTTTTTTTACTTGACCTCTACCAAACCTAAATAGACAAAAATGACCACTTAAAAAATATTTGAGCCGTCATATGCTTATAAGCGTTATGCTTATAAAAATGTAGTTGTTTTTGCAATGTTACTAATAGGATGGAGCAGTTTTTACCCAGAATAAGGAACTACTAATCTGTTATTTGGCCTCTTACTAATATTTCAGTGAGCCTTTTCCTTCCTTTTTTTCTTTGGCCTTTGTACCTCCGACCCAAATGATAGATTTAGAAGGTAGTCACTTCCGTTAGCTTGCGCTTAGGGTTTGGCGGTGGACTTGGGGGTGCGGGTTACTACGTAAACCCCATCTAGTTCTATTTCATCAAATCAGATAGGCTCAGATCCACGTCACGGCTCCGGCTCTCGTTGTGGTCTTCAAAACCGTCCGCGGTTATAGGCTTTAAGTAGATTTATCTCTGGATGCATCCCCAAATGTCACGCCAAAACCAACACACTTTCTTACGTTTCATTTTAAAGTCAAGATATCTCATTTCACAATTATACATTTGTCTCTTTTTCATTGTTTCCCCTTGTTTATGTTTAGGGTATCTTATCACTATTTTCGGGTATTTCGACCATCATCAAAAACGCATTTTTTGGATTCCTCACTAGGCTAGGTTTATGCTACTCTTCACTCAACAGTCACACTGATAAGGAATTAACTCAAAATTTCTCTTGAAAAAACAACCAGAGTTTCCCTGAGTTTCCCAAGTTTTAGGCGAAGTTTCTCATAAAACCAAACTGGAGTTTCCCAAAATCAAGCTGCTGTTTCCAAAATTTGAGACCGGATTCTCATCTAAATTTCATTATAAAAACGGCGAAAACAGACTCTCAAAATATTATATAGTTGTCAAAGTATACTGGTAATGGCCAATGGTCAATGAACGCTCAGGACCCAAACACATCTAAAAACACAAGCAAATGAAACACAAGTGGGCACGATATAATAATAATTTAAAAGAAATCTTTCTGACACTTTTTGAGAAACTCCGTCCAACATTTTAAAATCTCCGCCTTGTTTTAATGAGACTTCGATTAACTTTTTGAGAAACTCCATTAGCTTGATTTTGGGAAACTTCGGTTATTTTTAAAATTTTGAGCTTTCAGGGCCATCGTAGTTTTCAAAATTTAAAGTTCCGGCGAGAAAGTTGATTTTGGGCTATCTTTTTAATTTAATCGAATATTTCTATTTGGGGGAGGGGTTGGCAGACTTCCAGGCTATATTCTGAGCCTTATTGGACTATTTTTGAACTTTTGGATCCTCAGATCCTAAGGTCCTATATCTAGCGTTAAAACTCAGGAGGGGGTACTAGGTTTGCGAGGTGACGTTGACGGGTATGTCTGAGCCAAAGTTTGAAAATCGATCCTTTGAGAGAACTGAATTTCGACGTTTTTGCGACCCTTTAAGGGACTATTTTTGTAAATTTTTAAGTAAGAAATACAAATTTATGATCCTTTGAGGGAGTTGATTTTTTATATTTCGTAATTTTGGCCCGGGGGACTTAGGCAAATGGAGGTTAAGGTATGTACCGCCCTTAAGGGTACCTTTTTTGGACTTCCAAAGTCCCGCTAAGGGTCGAAAAACTAGGAAAATTTCAACTTTTTACCCCCTGAAAGATCAAAATTTGGTCAAAATTGGTCAAATTTGTCCCGCTAAGGGTCATAAAATTCCAAAAATGTTCCTTTGTTTTCTCCTTTTTAGTCCTGGTAAGGGTCCAAAGTTCGAAAGTCGGGCGGCACCCCCCCCCCGTCAGCTCGCAACCCTAGCCCCCCCCCCCGGAATTTTTGGGATCCTTTCAGAGACTCGATTATGCTAATTTATCGTTTTTGTATCCCTTTGAGAGACTTCCGAGGGTTTTGACACTTCTTGAAACCCTTATGGCTCTCACATACAGAGTCTCTAAAGGCAGACGCCCAATTGTGTAATACTAACAGCAATAAAATAGTCATAAGTAAATTTTCAATTCTTCTGGGGTTTAACAACGTTTTGATGGATTTCTATTGAAAGAAAATTCTGTGTGTTATGTTTTGAGATCGCACTCTTTCATTGAACCTTTTCTACATTTCTTCCTAAACGCGATTTAATATTCGGAAAAGGTCTTCATCTAAGATCCTGGATGATCAACCTTGAGCCCAAAGGCTTATCCAACCCCCTTACGCAATTGATAAACTGATGGAAACGCTGACGGAGGATGTAAACGAGATTCCTTCCAGCTTTACGGCACTGACCTCTTTACGTCGCAGAATCGTTTAACGGCCCTAGCTTGCCAGGGTGCCTTGATGATTGCCATTTGGTTACTTTTATTTCTCCCTTGTGTGCGTTGAATAAAATCAGGATTTGTGCTCAGCTTGATTAGTGGGGTCGTTTAGCATAATTTACAGGAAAAAAATAATATATAGCTGAAACTTTCTACAGACCTTCTCTATAGGATGCTTATGCCTCAGGAAAAAAATCCCCTAGAATCCCACTGGTGGAACATTCCCTTTTTGGCAATTTCTTTTTTTCCCCAGGCAAAACCCTAAGGGCGAAATGTTTTGAAAATTTCAAACTCATTTTCAGACAATATCAGGTATACCATTCGAAAGCTCTCAAAAAACTATACAGAAGACTTTTAAACGGGTATGGCCGATTTCATTACCTAACTCGAGATATTTCATGCGCAAGTTCCACTTTTCACCACATTTTGGTCTAAAACTGACCAAAAATTGCATCTTCTGCGTGAATTATCTCGAGTTAGGTAATGAAATTGGCTATACCCGTCTAAAAGTCTTCTATATAGTTTTTTTGAGAGCTTTCGAATGGTATACATGATGTTGTCTCAAAAAGAGTTTGAAATTTTCAAAAAATTTTGACCTTAGGGTTTTGCCTGGGGAAAAAAAGAAATTGCCCAAAAAAGGGATGTTCCATCAGTGGGATTTTAGGGGATTTTTTTCTGAGGCATAAGCATCCTATAGAGAAGGCCTGGAGAAAGTTTCAGCTATATATTATTTTTTTCCTACAAACAGCCTGTATTTTTGTAACACGACCACACTATATGCTGTGTACGGCTGTGATAAGCACTTTGTTAAGACAACAGTCCTCCAGAACGTTATATGGACCTTGTGAACGTTAGATAAACGTTGAAAAACGCTGTGTACCAACTGGGTATGATCATATATTGTAAATTGATTGTTGGGAGGGCCTTTGACTACTTTGATTACATCGAGTTTATCCTATACTATTTGATTTGAATCTACAATATCGCAAAATCTATTGAGAATTTTGGTTAATTTCTCGTTTTTAGCATTTTAAAGTTTGGGCGAGAATTCCACTTTGGGGATATTTGTAGAGATGTTAAGCGACCTGGCTTAATTTTCTTGGTGGTGCAAACTATGAAATTGGCGCCCCTGATATTTTTGTCCCTACTTGCGCCCTCCATCATTAAGTGGAAATATTAAAAGTCAGAGCAGGTGACTGGTTGAATGTTGAAAGTAACACCCGGAATCTTTGAGTTAAAAAACTTTTATTTATACGAATGTGTAGTAATGATAACTTGATATCTATTTCATCCTTGTTATAATTTGAAATGTTATATTTTTCTGAACAAGGAAAATTTTTCAATTTTCAACTTTTAAAATGCCCCAATTTATCCCGATTCAGCACCAAAAATATAAAGCTTCTCAAATAAAAACATGAGCTGTTGATACTTGAAATGGGAATTTTATACCAAGTCGATTTGGTTTATATTTTTGTTTTCTAAAACTTTGTCAGAAAAATTACCTGATAATCTTTAAACTTTTGCGCTGCTGGTCTTATTTTACTCCCCATTAAAAATCAATGGCTGAAAGAGGCCCCTAAAATTCGAAAGTTGGCAGTAATAAGGGTTTATTTTAATTAAGGCGCCGCAGGCAAAAATAATTGGTATAAGAAACGTCAAACAGCTTAAAAAATCTTCTAAAAACGAGAAAGTTAGTCAGCATAAATAAGACCACAAAAACCACAGCGAGCATCAACAAGTTTCGATTTTTTTGGCAATCTCTCATTTATGGGGTCACCATCCTCTTTAACCCCTGGTGTATACACGACACTTCTCTTGCTTTGACTTTTCACGATTCAATGTTGATAGTTTTGAAAAAATTCAAGAGAAAGGAAGCAAAAGTGTAAAAAAAAATGAAGCGCCGCAGGCGAAAAAAATCAACATTGCACTTATATAAGGCGCTATTACTTGTCGATGGGCGCCAAATCGCCCAATTAAACATCAAAAAAATTTTGGCGCCCCCTTGAAAAACTCTTTTGGCGCCCCTCTCAAATCTTTCTGGGTGGTGCACTGCACACCCTGCACCCCCTGCCAGGCCGCCACTGGTTATCGTCCGTTACAGTGATGGTAAAGGCGGGAAAATATGGCGGTATGGCGTTATGGCGGTATACGAAAAAAAAAACGGCGGGAGACTGGTAACTCTACCGACTGTAAACTGTAAACTCTTTTCTGTAAAAAAAAAACGTTTGCGAATTTTCTTCGGCTTTGGGCTTTTTTCTTAGATAGTGATTTAGGATATTTGTTGAATTTAAACGAATATTTCAATTTCAGTGGGGTTTATTGACCTACATACAGGCTATATTCTGAGTCCTATTGGATCATTCTTGAACTTTTTCTTGAACTGTCTTAGTCTCATGTTAAAACTCAGGGTTAAAACTCTGTTAGTTAGAGCGCTTCCAAAAGATTTCGTGGGAATTTCCCTTTTTTCTCAAATATTATGATGACTGGAATTGTAGACTTTTCTCATTTCATGCAACATATATTTTGAAATCTGCCAATATGGATTTGACCTTCAAATTGGTGTTTGTGGTCGTTTGTCTCTGGTCACGCATTTTAAAGGTGAAGGAAGTGGGTTCATATATTTCTCATCCATGAGTTTCAACTCTAGCCACAATCATGGTCGAAATCTATTGAGAATTAAGCTTATTTCCTCGTTTTTCGAAATTTGGAGTTCGGGCGAGAAAATCGATTCTGGGCCAAGTCTTAAGTCTCACGACAAAACTCAGAGTTAAAACTTTACCCTTCCAACCTAATTTAGAGCACTTACAAATCGATTGTGGTTTCAAAACTTCCCGTTGGATTTCCCTTTTTTCTCAAATATTACGACCATGATTGCACTTCGGGGCTTTGAACTCAAGGTTTCTGCAGTGTCTCTCTTGAATAGTATAAGTAGGGTTATTTGGGACTTTTATTCAAAAATCATTTCCCGTATGCCCACTTCACAAATCAAGAATTAGTGGAAAAAAGTGAATGGACTTTTTTGAATATATTTTTTTTTCGGCTAAAAAAAGCTAAAAAGCTAAGAATTTAAACATACCATATAAAGAAAATAACCAAAGTGAGCCAAACTAAGTTATATAGGGTTGAAAAAGTATATTATAATGATATTTGAAGACATTTTCTTTAGCATTCAAAAGGGCTAATGAAATCAATGCTGAAAAATTCAACCGGACGAACATACGAAAAAGTTGAAGCACTTACATAAAGGGTTTCCCGAAAAAAAAGCCCTGTGTCAGAACACGACACTGTAATTAGAATATTTCGTTGGGTGGGTAAGTCTAAATTTTAACTTTTTTTTGAAAACCGTCTATGTATGTTACGGACTGTTTAGATAAACATTTTAATACTAACGAGTTGCTTTTATCCATAAGACATGAATTTCAAAATCAGAAGAGAGTTTAGTCGAAACCAGGGCAAAACCAGGGCTAAACCATAACTTTCAACAACCAGTACATCTTTTGTAGCATGCTGTGTGGATAGAAGAACTACTACCACCGAATGATTGAACATTACTTGCATCGTCAAGAAAGTAACTACAAAAGCCAGCCCCTTTTAAGTTGGTACAAACACTGGCTTCTAGTTCATGGAGACTTGGTGTTATACAGTCGGGAACTATTGCAAATTAGGCTATGGTAGCCAAACTAGGATGTTCGCCTAATTAGGCTAGAATTTATATCCTAGTTAGGATATTAATGGCTTAATTTGGATATATGAAATATTCAAACCTAAATATCTTGAGAACAAGTAAAATCCGCGTCAATCTTACTACATGGACTTGTTGCTTGTACTAAGAAGAGTATTTAAAGCGAAAAACTTTTCTCTTTTTAGAGCGGAGTGAAAAGATGTGATTATTTTATTAAAATTTAGCTTAATTTGGCCGGGGGGGGGGGGTTTCAGGGGGTACCCGATTCCGTAATTCCGCCAATTTTTTCTCCAATTTCCGTCACACCGTCTTAAATTGAACCAAAATTCCGTCACCGTTAATTCCTTTGAAATTCAATATTTTTGTCGAAAATTCCGCAAATTTTGAAAATCTTTTACCAATTCCGAAATTCCGCAAATTGTTTTGCTAAATTCCGTTTTTCCGCACTAAAATTGTCTAATTTTCCGTCTCCGTCAGAGAACCGAATTTCCGTAATTCCGTCTAAATTTTCGCCAAATTCCGCCACTCCGTCCAAAAAAAGGCCCGATTCCGCTCCTCCGCCAACCATGAACCCCCCCCTTGGCCATGATAGCCAAATTAAGCCGATTTAAGTTCTACATCCAGCGCGCCATTTTTTGTCTGAAAAATGAAAACAACTTTAGTATCATAATATATTGTTGTTATCGAGGGCTTTAAAAGTATAGTTTTTTGGTTTTGCTGATCTTAAAGATATGTTATTAAGATATTAAATTTACACTTGATAGATTAATTAAATATTTAAATTGAGGAAGGTCTTTTTTACGTTCTTTTATATATTATAGCTGACAAGGTTGTTCATAAAATCTAAAAGTGTACAAAACAAGTTTATTATGAAGATAAAAAATAGATAGATAAAACATGTTTAAAGCAAAGTTCGGATTACATTTGTTTACATTAATCTTGAAATAATTTCGACTGTACTGCTGTATATATGTAAACATAATTTTGCTGAAACAGCATAATATTTAAAAACTGAATATTTTCTCAGTCCGCTCAAATTTTACCCAAAAAACATTTGGAACTTATTCAAATAAATAAGAATTTGACATTTTATGCTAAATATTGACGCGGATTTTGAAATCCAAGTCAAAAATTGGAATTTTGTTCCTTCCAGCCTAATTAGGCTACAATTTCTGGCTTAATTAAGCCATCGTATCTAAGTTAGGCCAGAATCGGCGAACATAGCCTAATTTGCAATAGTTCCTGACTGATAAACCATAAAGACTTTTCCGCGACACAGCTTTCGGGTTTCCGGTTTATTTTCCCGGTATTATCTTTCTGCGGACCTTTTGGAAGCAATGGCAACAATTTTCAACTTTGATCTTTACACTTCCACACACAATCCAGTTGGTATAGACCTTTTCGCCTTTGCGTCCGCCATATTGAATTGTATGCAAAAATACAGGAACGAAAATGCCGTGGTTGGATTTAGTTGGAATGTATGCAAAACATATGCAAGTTTACACAAAGATTAAAAAGACAACAAAGCATCTTATAAATAAATATTATAATCATTAGAACAATAACAGATGGAATTTCTTAATCCAAAAGGAAATATTTACAGAACAACAAAAGCCTTTTAGGAATTTGTTCTTAAAGACATTGCATATTCTGTTTTCATGCCATTAAGAAATTCCACGAAGACGGAGTACACACATCAAACTTTCAAAACACGCAAACTGAAAGCAGTAATTATGACGTCACACTTTATCAATGTTTTGATTTGATCATTTGGCGGCTCTATTCCCAGGAGAATAATTTGCCGTCAGCCGAATAAGGATTGTTTTTTACCTTCGCGGGTGATTTTTCAGTTTGAGATTCTGTCTAATGTTATGGTCTTTTGAAGTGCTTGTTCTAAGAGATGAGTGAATATAATTGTTTTTAGTTTTCAAGAGAAGCAAATTTAATCTTTCTTCTACAAGATTACACTTTAATATAATGCCAATTATGCATGTAAGTTTTTATTTAATACTTTCTTTTTGCATATGTTTTGCATACTTTCTAAGGGAATTT
Source organism: Clytia hemisphaerica (assembly GCF_902728285.1). NCBI lineage: Eukaryota > Metazoa > Cnidaria > Hydrozoa > Leptothecata > Clytiidae > Clytia > Clytia hemisphaerica. The sequence goes on from NW_027104612.1 coordinate 390,356, forward strand.
CACCACGGCAATTCGGCAACCATAATTTTTGCATACAATTCAATATGGCGGACGCAAAGGCGAAAAGGTCTATTGCTGGGTATTGTTGACTGGTTCTGAGATTTTCAATTTTGAAGGTTTGTCTTTTATGCTTTCCAGCTTTACAGCTGCTAACAAAAGTCAAAATAGCTAGAAAACAGCAGCAAGCAATCTATTCCTTTTCAGCTTGCTATCCCCTGAAATTTCTGAGTTCAGAACGATAGAGTACTTACTATCTCCCCACTGGCTAGGCAGTATAGACCTAACTCTTCATACAAAAATTACGGGAAACGCATATTTGGACTTTGTACCCTATGCTGCACTCAAGCACTTGAGCCAAAATCCCGCAAAAGCGGGACAAAAATCAGTTTTTCGAAGTTTGCAAAAAAACGCCACATAGAAGATCTTTCAAATTCAGTATGTGAATAGGGCAGTAAAAAATACAACTTTTCTATTTTTCCTTTTTTTTGCAAAAGTTCTAGGAATGAAAATAAAGGGGTAATGATAATTGAATACTATCCATTGATGATCCGCGGCACTATCGTAAAGCTAGAATCACTTCGCGTACACTTCGCTTGAGAAAATGATTGACAGATTGAAGTTTTTCATCCCCGCGGCGCGCGCCCCGCGGGAGCTCAGGCGCTCAGGCGCTATGCGAGAGTTCTCGGCTCAATCGTCGGACCGCGCTAAAAATGGTAAACTGAGCTGTGATAGATCATTTCGATGGAAGTTGTTGGAATGTTTACAAGGCTCTTGACAGAAAATCGTTTGTTTTATTGTCAATGATGACAGTGTGGTTATTAATTTTGTTAGATCTGACAAATTGATGTTTGTAAGTGCACTTTATAGTTTTGATTCCCATTGAAGAATCATATTCTGGTTTTCATGTTATTAGATGCTGTTTTAGAGCTTTAGGTCTACACTGCTAGGCACTGAACTGCTGAAACTGAAGGTTCAGAAGGTTCTATTTTTCTCTGTTTTTCTGTTGTCTGTCATCAGTCTGCTCTGTACCGTAAGTTGGTCTAATATCGACATCCCGTCTAATTCCGACACCCTTCTTTAAAGAATAATATGAAAGCTTGAATCACTGATATTGAATTTTAAAGGACTATTCCTCTGTGACCACTAAGCCAAGAAAAACAGTTTCAACCTTTCTATCAATTTCAGCCGATAAGAAGGGTGTCGGAATTAAAGGAGGGATGTGGAAATTAGACCAAGCCAAGTTACAGTATGATGTACCTTATAAAAACAAAACAGACGACGGATAGACGACCCTGCAGGATTTTAACATTACTTTTTTAGACTTACCCCGGACACCCCGGACTGAACGCGTGGTCCGCGCGACTTTACTTTAACGATCGCGGGCTCTTCTCAGGCTTTGAAAAGAGATGTTGACGTGGTCAAACGCCGTAAGTGAAAGATAATGAAAACTAATCACTTATATATTTAGTAAGATAGGCCAATGTTAACAGATCTTTCAGGAAAACAAGCCAATCAAAAATAACGATTTTCCCGCAGCACATTTTGATTGGCTGGATATTAGCGTAATGGGTTTTCTAACATGGTAGCTAAAGTAGCGATAATTTCATTCAACTTGTTTTTTTGATGGTGGAAGGTAGCCTGGGAATCCAAGCGTTAAACTTTTTTCACAGTCTAGTTTATAGCAGTATTTTCGCGCGCATTTTGATAATTTTGATGCGCGCGCATAATTTATGGAAAAAGCTGACTCTGCAGAAAAAAGGAAAACAAATAAAAATGAAAACATAGATTTATTTTGAAACAAAATGGCTGTTGGCTGGAAGTCTAAATACGGTGACTGATGTTTTGTTGATGTCGTTTTTAGTACTTTTGAAAGTCTTGTAAAAGAGTTTTTATGGTAAGTTAATTATGTGTGTTTGCCTTAAGTATCTTTTCTGCACTTGTTATTCCATTTTTTAGTGCAGACTCGATCATCAATCAAACTTTTGTCGAACCAATTGAATTTTATTTTATTTTATTTTATTTAAATTTTATTTTTTATTTTATAGCAATATATTTTGCAGGTCTATTGTCTATGAAACATTATTACAGGTGGTTGCACCCCAAAACCCACGCAAAAAACCAGGGCGTTATATTATGAGCTGTGTTGGTTATTGGATTATTTTTATTATACCATTCAAAACTTTGGACTAATAATGGTTCTTCCTGGGGTATCTGATCATTCATATGCATCTCTTGATTTTTTTACAGGGTATTGAAGTTGGTACTATTTTTTTTGCGCACCCCAAAACCCGCAAACTCTATTTTGGCTGTAATTTCATAAATAATAATGCTAGAAGTGTGGTTTTTTGCATGCGATCTTCATATTTAATTGTCTTACTAGTGAAAATAAGTTTGCAAACTTAGTCTAAGCCATATACCCCAAAGTACTACAAAACCCACAATACAGGCACCCCAAAACCCACATTGGCATTTTCAGAATTTTAAAAATTTGGGCCAAGATTCCAAAAAAATACTTTCTGAGGTTTTACTTTGATAGTTACCTACTCCACCTATTAAGTCATTCATTTGATTGATAAGAAGCTTTATAGTTGATTTAAACATACTTTATTGTCAACCTATTTTTTTAATTTAGTAAATATAAAAAATGAAGCCCAAGTTCTCTATGCGTATACACCAGAAAAAAAATTTCAAATCATCAAACCCATTGACAAAAGCGGAGGCGCATTGGTTGTAAGAAAGCAAACAAGTGAAAAAGAAAAACAATTGAAGGCAGCTGAGGCCTGGTGGAGAGAAAATGGCAAACATGGCTATGCAGCACTTAAAACAGGTCAATTTCCCTTGATAAAAAGGACCGTGAAACAATTAATAAGCGACTTGATGGCAAAGTTGTAACTGGTGAAGAAAAATTGTATTGTAAAATCTTAACATCACAAGAAGAAAATATGATTGTACAATATCTGAAGAACAAAAACAGGTGTATGCAGGCAATTAACAAAAAGGAGCTTGAAAAATTGATACTTGATGTCCTTCGAGTGCGAGACTACACCAACAGAAAATTAAAAGGTGGACAGAAATTTGTCAAGCTGTCACCAAAACTGTTTTTCTAGTTTCTGCTGTCATCTGTGACACAATCTCTGTGACTCTTACAACTTAGAACAAGAAAGATGATATATAATCATCTTCATTTCAGGTGATGTGTGCATGTGCCAAGTGATTTTCAAATCCATAGGAATAACAAGTGCAATGGTCCCTCCTGTAGCTGCAGAAAAGATACCTAACCTTCTAAAATGGAGTTTCTACTCACGAAACCTTTCTTGCCGCTGCTCGTGAATTTGGAGCTGAAAGGAGTTGAAAGGCCAGTAGTTTTACTATCAGATGGGCATAGTTCTCGGCTGAACCACAAGGTTCTTGAATTCCTCCTTTCAAAAAAAATACAGCTGTTTGTGACACCACCAGACACAACAGGATAACTCAACTTTTGGACTAGTTAAACAAGAACATTCACCAAGAGTATGAAAAAGAAAAAGCATCAATGTCTACTGACTTTAACACTTTAAGTCGAGAAGCCTTCATGGTTATTCTAGCAAACATCTGAGATAAATGGGTTTCCAAAGAGGGTATCATTAACGCTGCAAGAAAGGTTAGTATCACGTCAACAAAACTAAGCGTAGAGATGATGCAGCAAGATAAATTTGAAAGGGCTGCTGCAGTTGTCGATACAAATAATGACGATGCAAACTCGTCTGCAATTTCAACATCATCAACTTTGTCCATTGTCTCTCCTGATAAAAGACGTGGCTCACAGTATTGGCAAGATAAATTCAACCAGGCCATGGGTATCATAGATGAATTGCATGAAAAGAGCATCGTGCTGAAAGAAATCCCTGGTTTCTTGCCTGTGCAAAAGGTTAAACCAAAGCTGTCTAAGAAAAATACAAGGATCACACAAGTCCATGGATCAATGAAGGCCAAAAATGTGCTCACTTTACTGAAAGACATCGAGAGTAAGAAACAAGAGCAAGTCAAAAGTAAGGAAGCCACTGCCAAAAAAAAGGAAGATACAAAACATGCATTTCTCAAGTGCAAAGAGAAATGTATTTGTGAAAAACCAAAATGCGAAGCATTCGGGCTCAAGCAATGTCCAGTGTGTCAGGACATTTTGAAGTCAGCTTGTAGTAAAGCCAAGTGCAAAGTTGATGGGATAAAGCCAGTCATGATTGTTCCAGCAACAACTACAGCAAGTTCTTCCAAGAGGAAAGCACCTGCTTCAGAAACCGAGGAAAGTGAATCAGATTTTGTTGATACTGATTTTGATGATACCGAGAATGAGAGTGATTTTGCTGCAGATATCTTAAGAGCAACTTGGAAAACACTCAGCCCTCCAGTGACTGAGGATTCTCTCTTGGGGAAGTGGTATGGTGTAGTGTATTGTACAAAGCGCATTAGCAAGCCGTATGTTGGTAAAATCTTGAAACGTTTCTTGGCTGATGAAAACGGGCTTTTTGAGAAATTGGAAGTTAGGTGCTTGAAGCCCAAAGTAGGCTCTGGTACCATTCTTGAAGATACACCAGCTCATTTGCCAGATGTGTCACTGTTTGACTTAGCTGATGTGATTTATGGTCCTCTGAAAGTGGTTCCTTTAAAATCTGATAAATTCAATGTTCCAGATTATGAAAAAGCTGTCGAACATTTTAACAATGTAAAGAGTATGGACAGAAACAGCATTTTTTAGGCTATTTTCACTTATTTTTTTCATTTTTAGTTGAAAAATATTGTTGCTATTGAAAGAAATTATGTTTCAGAGAAGGACTTCTTGAAATTGACCAGTTGTTTGTTGATTTTGACTAATGTCATTTTTAGAAAAAATGCACCCCAAAACCCACAGTCGAAATTTGGGTCTGAATATCTCAAGATAGGCTAAAGACTCAATTCCATTAGCTCTATTTTCGAAGATGGGTTATATGGGCTACCAGAATTCACCATAATTGCAAACTTAGTCTCAAGGTTCATTATTTTATTGGCTTTTTCTCAAAAAACGTGTCTTTTTCATGTTTTTTTTTTTGACGTTACAGGTCTGTAATTTTCTGTAAGGAGCTTGCAATATGAAAAATTATTGTTTTCTGTTTAGCCCTTTTACTAATGTATCTGGAAATGCATATTAACACTTAGTTTCCCATAAGGAGTATAACTGACACTGCATTTTATGAAATTGTGGGTTTTGGGGTACCGCGTGATTTTGGGGTGCAACCACCTGTATAGAGAATTACATTTCAGGTACAAGGGCCTCTAGGTCTAAAGGCCAGGCCCTATTGATTGTTTGGTTCGTGTCCTAGATCTAGAAGCTTTGAAAAATGGGTCGGGCGGTCGGTCGGTAGCTAAAACTGGAACCTTTCTTTCATTTTCCCACTAAAAATCTCAATTTTCAATTATTGAAATTCCTCAAGCAATCGTGCAATCCTGGAATCCAACCGCGGAAATGTAAAATAGTCTAAAGCCCGGATCCACAAAGGCACGTGTCGCGATCGCAAGATAACTTCTACCTTATTGGTATATATTTTTGCGTGTTACAAATTTTCGCGAATCGCGAAATTTTTTTGAAAAAACGTATTTCGCGTGTATTAAATTTCGCGACTGCCGACTTCTGGAAAATTTTCGCGTGTATTAAATTTTGCGATTCACTAAACTAGTTATTTTCAGTGGGAATATAAAGCAAGAAAAAGACTGATTTTGCTTGAAACACAACTTTTTTGATGTAAAAATAATAAGAAAATTTTTTTCGCGTGTATTTAATTACGCGATTTTGTAATTTTGAAAAATTTAAACTGTATTAAATTTTGCGAAAATTGACCAGAAAACTCGCGAAATTAAGTAACCGCAAAAATTTGTAACACGCGAAAATATATACCAATAAGGTAGTTGGAGATTAAGGTGTTCGCGGCCTGTGCTTAAAAGAATACAGCTGTGACTCTGCTGTGACTGCTTTTAGGTGCTAAATATTTGTTTTTAAGTGCAGGTTACACCGGGGCATTTTCTGTGCGCGAAGTGGATGTTGTTTATAGAAGAATCAAAGCAGTCAGTTAAAAAAGAACCGCAGAGATAGTAGTTATCATGTGAAAAGGAGGTAGAATTCTTTTTGATTTTTCCAACTCAAAGTGAAACACTTTTTCTCAAAAATTTAGAGGCGGTCAGAGGACACGAACCAAACTATCAATTGGGCCTGGCCAAACTAAAACGTTCTTGTACAAAAATTCTTATCTTTTTAAGATATAATTTTTCACGAGGGCTTCCCTTCCTCATACATACTGTACCCTCCATTTAAAATCGTCATTCGATCTGGCTTTATTCATCTCGTCTGCTCTCTTTTTCCACTCTTTGATTTGTTCCCTCTCCATTTTTGTCAAGTCGTTAGTGATACTTTAAATTCATGTATATACTTTTCGTGTTGTTTCAATTCAGTCAACTTCTTCATGAATCTGTATTTATTATGACTGTCTTTGAATGCAACTTTGATTGGGCGCATAACTTTAGATTCTTTTCCAACACGAGAGATGTTAGTCAGGTAGAATTAGGTCATAAACTGTCAAAACCGGGACAAAAATGGTGTAGAGATGAAATTTTGCACAGAGGTCCAGGAATATGTCAGGAATCACCAAAAAAAAGCCCCACCTCCAGGAAGATGGGAACACCCTCAAATCCATAATGGCGGACATGGTACTTTTTTCTACAATCAATCAAGGGGGGACCCTTGACAACTGATTTTTAATTGTTTTCAAATGTCAAAAATAACTAGACAGTGAGATTCCTCTCGATGATTAGATAAAGAAAATGGGGTCACTTTTGAAATTTGGACCACGTGATCCCAAGATATGACCTCTAAGGTCCAAAAAATAGCGATTTTGATGACGTCAGCATTTTCACTGAGATGGATAAATTGGAACGTCGATGAGCTAGTCATGTAGCCCTGATCATGGGCTTTCAGAAAAATATATGGTTTAGTATGTTTAAACCAACTGTTGGCGAGATATAACGATTTTAAAATAAAAAAAAAGTGCTGACTCAGCAAAAATAAGCGTTTTAAACGATTTTAAAATCGTTATATCTCGCCAACAGTTGGTTTAAACATATAAACCATATAATTTTCTGAAAGCCCATGTTCAGGGCTACATGATGAGTTTGTCAATGTTTCAATTTCTCCCCCCCTTGATTAATTGTAGAAAAAAGTACCATGTCCGCCATTATGGATTTGAGGGTGTTCCCATCTTCCTGGGAGTGGGGCTTTTTTTTTGGTGATTCTTAACATATCCCTGGACCTTTGTGCAAAATTTCATCTCTACACCATTTTTGTCTGGGTAGTTATGCAATTCTACCTGACTATGTAGGTTGGTTGAGTCTTTAAATTAACGTCATTCACTATCAGTAACAAAATCGATATCTTCTTTACTTTTATTTTCATTTACCGCATGGATAATGATATTTGCGTCTGTTGATAGCTTTCTTTGGTCTTCAATTTGTTTATCAATTTTCTCCCTTCGTAGTAGCTGTTTCATGCTATTTACTCTTAATTGATCATTGTTTTTAGTCGCTTCAGCAAAACTTTTCTTTCATGGTTCTGTTGCGGTTTGAATTTTTGGAGTCTTGTTATTCAACGTCTCTTCTATCTTGGCTGTTAGTTTTGTTTCTAGCGTGGAAAACTGGTTCTGTATTAGATTGGTAACTTGATTTTTATCCTTGAATAATTCCTTATTGACTGTCTGAAATATTCAGTTGAAAAAACTTTTTTTTTTCCTCCACAGAACAAAAAAAACTTTTTTATGGCCAGGTTTCACTCAAAACTAAAAGAAGTTCTTAGAAACTCAATCCAAATCGATGGGTGTTCTTAAAAGGTAGGGTTTGCCTCAATTGGGGCAAAACCTCCCAGCAGAGGGATGCCGAAATACAAAGGGTGTAAAAAGTTTACAAACATTCCCTCTCCAAATTGAACAATAAACTATTGCAAGAACTCTCGAAACAAAACCTATAATGTCAAGATGTCAATTAATGTGATCAAAAACGTGTGAGTTGTAAAAATAATTACCTCTATTCTGTATTCTGAATTTGTGGGAGAAGACATAACTTGGACCCCCCCTATATGGATCCCAATATGGACCCCATTATGGACCCCAATATGGACCACATTATGAACCCCCTCAAATATGGCGGGAAAGCATTTTGGTTGATTAAAGAAGCTTTATATTTGACCATCTGATCATTATTTTGTAAAAATAAGTCATTTTGTCAACATTAGGACAATAGAATAATTGATGAGAATTGTATCTCTAAAGCTTGGTACTCACGTATTAAAAAAAGTGGCGTTTAACATTAAACGCGTGCGTTTAACACTAGTCGCACGCGTCTAACATTAAACGCATGCGACTAAGAAAAAATCATCCTAGTGAGTACGCTCATTAGTCGCACGCGTTTAAAGTTAAACGCCTGTACTTAATGAAAAAAGTTAAACGCACGTATCAAAAAAGTTTGATATGTGCGTCTAAGGTTCAAAGACACCGCCATGTAAACAAGATTAAAATGTCCCGAACGTTGTAAAATCTCGTATTTTTTTCAATTTATCTTCGTGATTTTTTCACTTTCGTTCTTTTATTACAAAGTTTTTGTTGGTAATAAAGTGGTTGTATAACATTTTTAAGCAGCATGCCAAGAGCAAAACCTTCATACTCTTTGAGAGAAGAGGAAGAGCTGATTGAAGCCTTTAGAAAGTACCCAGTCATCTACGACAAGACCATTTCTGGACATAAAGATCAAGTCGTTGTTGAAAATGCCTGGAAAGCCATTGCAGACCAACTAGAGTTCTTAGAAAATGGTAGGTTTTATCAAGCTCAAGGAAGAGCTATTTCTTATTTCGATCAAAAAATTAAGCTATATTCTCATATTCTACTGTCTCGTGCACCCCAGTCTCAGTATGTACCCCAGTGGATTTTTTTATATAAGTTAAATTGTTATGGATTTTCTCAAAATGAGGACGGATGAGATTTTAGGATATTATTTTCTTCTGGGAATTTTCCAAGGAGTGGAAAATGGACAAGAAGTACCATTGGGTCTGTGGCACTACGGTGTTCTCAATCATTGTCTCTTTGAAATTTTGTCCATGCCTTACTAGTCCAAAACCCGAACAAAGCGAAGTTTTCAGTTACAAGCAGACATGCCTATAATTCTAAACTTTGTTTTCAATTTCAGGAGACGTTGCAGAAGCGAAACGAATCTTTGATAACTTCAAGAAACGCTATCAAAAAAAGAAGAAGCATCTAAATATTGTGGGGCGATCTGGTGCAGAAGGACCACTAGTGACCAAGGCACGAGATGCTTACAACGAGTATAAGTTTTTCCATTGGTACAACGAATTTCAAAGGCAAAGGAAATCTACGACTAACTCTAAGTCAAAAAGGCGAAAGCAGATGAAGAATGCGGAGGTCAAAGCACTGATTAGAGACATAAATTCATCAGATTCAGAAGAGGACGATCGAGGGGACGCTCAGGAGGAGTTCAGTGGCGATAGCGACGACGAAGACATGACGAGTGCCCAATCGCCAGGTGTTGCAAATACACGGACACAACTAAACTTTGAAGATGGAGAGGGGCTTTGCGATGACAGTGAAAACGAAGAAGATACCAAAAGCAACAATGAGGAATCCAGCGTAGCTGACGAAGTGACCAGTATAGAAAAGCAAAATGTAACTGAGGTCAGCAAAATTGGCGAAGTACAGTCGAATACAGTTGAAGAGACCAGCACAATTGACAATGGGAAAAGTGCAGAAAAAAAGGAAGAAAAAGGTCGACCAAATGAGACGAAAGTGGCGAGAAACATCAAAATTAAGGAGGTCAAGAAGCATGGAGAAGAGAAGCAATGGAGGTCGCGTAAGAGAAAGAGCAAAAAGGAGGTCGAGATGGAAACAGATCAATTGATTGGTGAGCTAGCAGTAGATATAAAAAATCGAAAAGCCAATCTTAAGAAAGAGGTGAAAGCTCGGGAAAAAGATTCAGAATATCTATTTGCCTCCACAATTCTTGCTGAAATCAAGAAAATGCCGTATCCACTCATGTGTATGGCAAAAAATGAAATTAATCAGGTATTATTCAAATACCAAATGATGATGCTAAGTAGCCAATCGAATTCGTCTTCTAACCAAATCAACCAATCTATGCCTCAGAACCGTATCAACCAATCCGTGCCACTTAACCGTACCAATCAATTTATGTCTCCGAATCATGTCAACCAAGCCATGCCACCAAATAATCTGCACCAATTGATGCCCCAAAGCAATATTCAGCAGTCACCAAGCCTATATGGAATGCAATATACAAGACAGCAAAATCCTCTTTTCGACCTGCAGAACATCACTGATGAATATGGTACCAATCAGCACTTTCAAAATCAAGAGCAGCAAATCCAACGACAAGCCGACCCCCTCAGTATGTCAGGCGATAATCAGGTACTCAATCCTACCCCACCTTCAACACCAAGAACTCCTGTTTCTCAAGTAAGGGAAATGTATCATATGACCAGTCCATCTTTTTGATGTAATATTAACTTTTCTTTACTTATATGATTGATGTTAAAAAATATCTCAAAATAAAAGTGATAATAAAATAAATCAAATATAAAGTGTCAATCTTCTTTGTCTTCCTCTTCTCCTGTTCTGTTGACATAACTCTTTTGCCAAGGCACACTTCCCTCTGATGAACTGAAGTAGTCTTTGAGACTGTCCCTCATTTTTACGCATTGGTCTCTTGGCCTTGAACCACGAACAGGTCGAATGGGTTCAAACGAGCCCGTTGGTTTTGCAGCTCTCCATTCTCCAGGTTTTATTGTACCATCACTTGACTCGATATCGATAAAACCAGAAGGTGTGTAGGAAGAATTATTTGTCAGTCGCAAATAGTTATGTAAGGCTAGGCAAGCACAAGTATATCTCTCGACATTTTTAACAGAGGCTCGTATTGGTCGCAACAGTATTCTCCAACGAGCTGCCAGAATCCCAAATGTGTTTTTGATGGTCCTACGAGCCCGAGAATGTCTGTAATTATAAATCCTTTCATCCTCTGGTAAGCATCTTCCTGGGAAAGGTCTCATCATCCAAGGTTTCAAGGGGAAAATTTCGTCGCCAACAAGAAAATAAGGTAATGACCCAAAGTTACAACCACTGAGCTTCTCTTCCTTCGGCAGGTCGTAATCTTGCTCCGCAAACCTCATCCCCATTTCAGAATTGGCTAATACCCCACTGTCATTGTTACTTCCATAAGCTCCTACATCGAACAGAGTAAAACAGTAGTTGGCGTCACATACGGCCAAAAGCACTATACTAAAAAATCCCTTGTAATTATAGTATAGGCTTCCAGACTTTTTTGGGCATTCGATTCTGATGTGCTTTCCATCAATAGCACCTATAACGTGTGGATAGTTCCACTGCTCTTCAAATTGATCAGAAATGTTTGCCCATTCTTCAGCAGTGCCGGGTTGCCTCAAGTATTCACCCTTCAAACAGTCGAAAATGGCTTTACAGACTTCAGAAAGGATGTTGGATACGGTTGTACGTCCGATTCTGTATGAAAAGGATAGGGATTGTTGACTCTCTCCAGTTGCCAGGTATCTAAGTGTAATTGAGAGCCGTTCTCTTGCTGAAATTGGTCTCCGCATAGAAGTGGTTCGTTTTGTAATACGATGCTGGATGAGTGAGAGAAGGTGCTCAAAACGAGAAGGAGTCATTCTATGATACCTGAAAAACATTTCGTTGTCCTTCAACAAAGCTTGAAACAGTGTATAAAACGTTCCATGGATCGGTCTTTCCAGAAAAATGTCTCGTACCTAAAAGCGTTTTGGGCGTAATTTCCTTCGATTTTGTTTTCTTCGTAAGAGAAGTAATAAAAGTAAGTCTTCACGATCATCATAAAAACTCTCATCATCACTGCTGTCCATCTCTCACAAGAAAAAATCCTACACGAACACACTAAAGTGTAACGAAAGTGTTGAAATTTGATATTTCACATATCTTTTTTGAAAAATTCTTGTTAAAACTCTATAGTGAGTACAACAATAGTTCAAAACTTAAACGCATGCGACTAAAAGTTAGACGCGTGCGACTAATGGTTAGTCGCAGGCGTCTAATGTTAAACGCACTTTTTTTGAAGCGTGAGTACCAAGCTTTTGCGCTTCCCAGTGTTTGCCTCTTGACAATATTTATCTATTTATATCAAAGGCATCTCATTCGGTACAATTAAAATATTTGATGTAAATAAAGCTTGCAGGTATCCCACTTAAGTGCCCTGTCAATATTTTTGTCGAGAAGTGTCACTTTGTCAGGAAAATGACAGGTAAGTCTTTCTCGTGGAAGAAACACGTCTTTTCAAAACTTGAAGTTATGTAATGCTCTGTTCATACGAAAATAAAAATAATAATAAAAGTACTATTTTCATATCTCTAAAACAGCTCTCTTGGAGCATTTAATGTTTTCATTGAATCGCAATCTATATCCATTTGCACCGACAGCATCCTATTGAGCATGAAAAAAACACTACTTGTTGTAAATTGATGTATACACCTCATTTTTTTTTATGATGTCCTTATTTACATAACTTAAGTGTCATTTTTGTCAATATTTGGGATTGACGATTTGTCATTGAAATCTTCTAAATAGCATATACATCATTTCCATTGCATATATTATTTTCATGTTATATATAAATTATATGATACGTGCACGTTACAATTTTTCTGGTCTGTAATTTGTATGATCTGTGCCCTGTGTCTAAGACACATGTGACCTTATGTTCTAAAACATAACTTCAAAGTTATTTTTGATAATGAAATGATTTTATTTCAAGAAATACAAATAAATAGCCGGTCTATGAAATTAAACATGTGGTAACCATGATGCAATTCGACTGCGTGGCGTCGTGATGCAATTTGCAATTTTTGAGGGGGTCCATATTGGGGTCCATAATGGGGTCCATAATGTCCATATTGGGGTCCATATTAGGGGGTCCAAGTTATGTCTTCTTCCTGAATTTGTTGCTTGTGTTTAATGTTAACAATTCGCACAATTTTGTAATAAAAAATTATGTTTTAAAAGCAATTATTGTTATTTGATTCAGTGTATCAAATTTATCAGTTTAGTTGACACTTTGGTATCTTTGTTGCGTCACAGCGAAAGGTTTGTTTTTATTTCAGTTTGTATCTTTGAAAGACCCCATCGGATTTAGACAGGGCTTTCGGATTTAGGACCACTCACGGTCCCCCCTTTGCTCTTTTACACCTTGTGATTTTGAAATTTTGATTTATTAACACGTTTTTGCTTGTAAGCTAACATTTGCTTGTGATCATGATACAAGAAGTATCGAAACGTCAAGGATGAACAAAATTTTGTTTTTTGTCTTCACTTTTTTTTTGAGAATAATCTGGCCCAGAAGAAAATTTTTTCAAAACCAAAATCTTCTAAAATTGCCTCCCCAGTTTGCCCAAATTTTAGTTGACCCACCACGCTATGGTTGCTACCCATATTATATATGTTATGGATATTATGCATTTTATTCATACACGAACCCCCTCACAAAGCTCTATTTCATACACCATTGTGCTTTGACCACATGGTTATGTCTTTTGTATCATGCAATATTAATTGAAATATTTTTTAGATTCATAACTCCTGGCTTAGCAGATGACTTTCCTCCACAAACTTTCGGTTATTTAATTCTGGTCTGTAAATTAAATAAGTAGCCCAATTGGGGTACCCTACCTTTTAGGAACACCCCAAATTGATTCTAGCAAAATTTAACTTTTTTGATGTTTACAAGCAAAAGATACAAATTCAACATTTTTGGTGCTTTGCCCTCTGAATCCCCAACAGGGTTTAGCCCTGGACCCAACTGGGGGATGGAAGCGCCCCCAGACCCCCAGCTTTATGGATGCGCACAGCTAGAAACTCAATCTACTGATCTAGATTTACAAAAAAAGCATATACTAAAATAATTTTAAAAGGCCTGAAGAAGAAAGAAATCAATAAGTGTGTCATAATTTGGAAGGTATATAAAGGGTTAAGACTAGGAATTAAAGTTATGAAAGTGATTGTTTTAATGGCACTAAAACTCTTCATACAAAATTTAGGGAAAACACATATTTTTGGACTTTGTACAGCCCTTTGAAGTAGGTCTAAAACGGCCAAAAATGACTAAAGGAAAGATACGAACAATCTGAACACAGAATTGAAATCAGCTCTGATCAGCTAGGTTTAAATTTTCTAAATGGTCTGATGTCTTGATTTTTAAAACAGTAGAAAAAATCTTCATTTTACAATTTTTCAAAGATCTTTAATCCATTAGATTATTCTCTTTTAAAATATCTTTCTAACGGTGTATAATTTTCCAACATAGCATAGAAAAAGGGGCAAAAAACTTAAAACTAAAGTGTCCACGTACTTTTGAGACAGACTTGATCCTTTTGTACAGTAAATCCTTTTATGTCTCCTGTTTCTCAAATGATACCTTTAAAACTTTATGATTGGGCATCAACATTTTTAAAATCTTCATGTTTGATTACACAATTTAATTATTAGTCTTTGAAGCACATCTCAATGCCGAGACTTCGCCCATATTTGATTAGCATGTCTTCTCCATTCTACTCTGTCATTCGCGATCACGTTTTAAGGTGTTGAAGTCTAATCCAGTGTCCTCTTTAATCTGGTCTTTCCATCGCTTTGGTGGCCTCCCTCGCTTTGGTGGCCTCCCTTGCTTCCTCTTCTTTGTGAAATCATTTTGGAGAGCTCTTTTAACAAGACTGTTGTCATCCATTCCTTCTAAAACAAAATGTGTTTCCAAAACATATTTGTTACATTTGCACCAAGCAAGATTCTACAGACGATTTCACTGCACCTTAAAGTCATCATAATCAGATTCAGAGTCACTGTGGACGATGAACTAAATGCTTAGGATCGTTTTGGTAACATCCTCCATCCTCTCCAATATTGACCCATTGCTTGTCACAAGAATCATTTAATTTAGAATACTCATCAGACTACAGTTTGAAGACCTTAAAAAGAGCTTTGTTAGATTTGTTGGATGGGCAATTTAAAAATTTTGGCGTAGCGATTCGCCTTATTAAGAAGCCCTGACTCTCTTATCATTCTCATAATGTAAATATAACAGTTGAAAGGATTTGAGGTATACCATCAAATTCCATCGTTTTGTTTCATGATTTTAACGTAGGGGTATGAACGAAGTTATTATAGATTTCTGCAAAAATAACAGGAAGATCGACGTCGTTTGTCTGTTCATCTGATTTTGGGGATTAATTTCTACACCTTTTGGTTGGTTATCCCAGTTTTAAACAAAAGACATTGATATTTCAAAAGGGTAGTAAATAAAATATCAAAGATAAGGAAAGAGGATGACATTCAACTCGTTAGTGGCTGGAGAATGTGGTGGTGCGAATCCATTGATGAAATTAACTGAACATGTTCACAACCATTCGCACTCTGAGGTAGTCTTTTGCTTCTTCTTATGTTGCTTTGCTTTTTCAAAAAATGTCAAAAAATATTTAAAAATATTTGTCCATTCATAAAGTTTCCTGCAATTCAGAAAATCTTTCTACTGTATAATCAATGCATCACATTTTGTATCTTTTATTATTGAGCTGGACATTTAAATGTTGGGTAGAATTTTTAGACAAAATTCCAGTGTTGTATATGATTAATTGATATTATATTTTATGTTTTCTTCTTTGCAGAGAACAGTAGACCAATACAAAAAGGAGGTTTGTGTTTTCATATATTGATATATATATCATATTTAAAAACCACCTGAAAAAAAAATCAATTGTGTTGATTCTTTAAAAGCTCTGTGTACTGCTCAAAATTTTTTTTCAATCAATTCTTCTTTATTTTTAGAATGGTCTGTCGAATATTGCAATCCCACAAACATTCAACATGCAAAATCTTCTTGATGAAATGCAAGATTTACAACGCCCTGTTGGAATGGCAAACATCAGCCACGTTGAAAATACAGGTTTGTTTTTGTTTTCATTTTATGCATTTGATTTGTTTGATAGTCCTTAGAGGTAAAAATCTTTTTTTATATTTAAAGTTTTTATAAAGTCTCAGTCAACTAATGTTTTTTTGAGGTTTTCACAAAAACGTTAGATTGCATGATGATATCGATGATGATATCAACCCTCATGACATCATAGCTCATGACGATTGCCATGATGCATGATGCTGATGATATTCGAAATACACGGAGAGCATAAGTGCCTGTATACGTGATGAGAGTAAAACAGGATGAGTGTCACCACGCACCACAATAACCAGTATATCACACTATTTTATCAGAGCTATGGTAACCATTCCCTCACATTGTATGGGTTGACCCAGGGAACATATCCTCTGAGCCATATCCTCTTGCCAAGTGAGCACCAAAATATGTATTGACATCCTTGCCATTTTGCTCAAATTTTGTGAGCCAAATGACATGTATTTTTTGGGCATTAGGGTAAATTTTTGTCTACCTGTTGGTATCATGTATTTTACAGACTGATCTAAAATTGCCCTTTTTGCCTACATCAGCCCTAAGATAATGTATCTAGTGATTGAAAAATGATATTGACTTGAAATTTTGAAAAATATTAGGTATTGATAAAACAAGCTTGCAGGCAAAATTTCAGCAAAATCAGACGAATGGTTATGCTGAAAGTAAGCATTTCACTGCAGATAAAATACAGAAGGCTCATGTGACTAAATTGAAATTTTGCACACAGTCTTAGATGGTCAATATCTATCACTGGAAAAAATTTCTAGTCAAAAGCTTTAGTAGTTCCTGAGTTCTAGCAGGTGGTCACATGAATTTTACAAACTGATCTGCAAATTACCAAATACTAATGGGAACGATTTCTTTCTGTTACTAGTCTCCTTTATTTGACAAAACAGCCTTCGGGAACAAATTTCAGTCAAATCGAACACGTTAATCAGTCAATGCATGATTTTGGTCAAGTTTACATTCTAGTCTTTAAAATACCAACCAGACAGGTGGCCAAACTAAACTTTGTAAACCATCTTCGGTTATCCATATCCACATCACTACTGGTCAAAATTTCAAGGTCGTTCCCCTGGTAAAAAAATAGGAAGATGCTCGAAGGGTTAAGTTAAAAAAAGGGAAGCTAATTTTGACAGTTTTGAAGAGTGTCAATGAAACTTCCATTACGTTTTTCAAATTCAGCGCGAGATTGGCAACAAGATTATACAAGTCAATACCATCCAAAGATGATCACTCCGAAACCAGATGGTCAGTTTTCTTTCTTTGTAGATGCTTAATTGTTTCATGAAGGTAATAAAAATAGATGGAAAGTCAACGCCTTTTATTCTATTCTGACATACCATTGGAAGCAAACAGCTGTTTGGTTGCTCTGGGAATAAGATGATTAATTTTGCGGGTACTCGTATGAAAAGACATTACACTTTTAACAAGTTTATTGAAGGATTCATAAAAAAGTTGAGAGCAAATTAATATAGTAAGCAAAGTTCTAGGGATCGCTGCCCATAAAGCCATCGATAGATTTAAAAAGGAATTACATGTTACGATTGGTAACCTTGTATCGATCTTTTTGTCGGAGTATGAAAACCGCTGCCCACTTTAGAGGTGAAGATTTTGAGAAGAAAATGTGATGAAACTCTCAAACTTCTCAATGTTAACAAAATGTCAGCCCAAATATGTATCCTTACATTAGTTGAAAGCTTTTCGAATCGTATTTTATTAACAAGGATTTTTCGCAAAATTAAGTTTTTTTAAATCAATGGAACAGCCTCTTTCTGTTCTTAAGAAGTCATAAATTGATGTTTTTTGCTTCCGATGATGGCACATCAAAAGAAAGCCGCTTTGGAGAGATTTATAAAAGATTTCAACGACCATTTAGGTCATTACCGAGACATTTTCTTTATTTTATATAGCTTCATGATTGTTTATTGCTGTGTTCATCTTTCACGTTCTAATGGGTAATGAAAACCTTAAAATATGTATCTGAAAATACAGTAATTCTTATTGATGTGTTTATGATTTTACTTCCTTTATTCAGTAAGACTTAAAGAAGTGAGAAGTGCAAATGTGGATAATCGTTTCAATCACTTCCAGCCAAGCTATCAACCAGTGTTTCGACCACCACCATCAATTTCAATGCAAAGGAACAGCCAGCAAAACTGGGCCCATCAGTTTCTAGATGACAGCTTGTAAGAATGATAGTGCTGTAGTTTGTTTTCAAAAATTCACCGAGGCAAGACATATGTACACAATGGCACTCATTGTTAAAAGGGGGGCCGTTTTTATCCCCTTAATTGAAATCGTTATTTGAAGAAAGATAGTTCACCAATGTATTTTTAGCGTAAACTGAAATGAAAATTCACGAATGGCATGGTTGTGAGTTCGAGTCTCGCCGGATCCGTTGGTTTTCCAACGGTTCTGGTGGCTGATCAGAAGACAACATGAGAGCGACTGTATTCACTTTATTGAATTGAAAATTGTTTTTTAGCTTTATTCATACATTCGAAAACAATTTGGAAATTCTAACCTTAATTGTTTGGCTTTCAGGAAAGAAGTTGAACATAGGGACAGGGAGGAAGAAAAAACTGGCAAAGAAATTCTCGAGTCACTTGAAGCAGAAGTATGTGTTGTTTCATCATATCCTTAAGGCCGGTCTCCACTTGCGCGCGCTGCGATCACACGTTTTGGTTTCAATCCTTATTGCTTGGAAAAAAGATTACATCATAAAAATGTAACGCGCGCTCGAAAAAAAGTTGAACACATTTCAGTTTTTAACCGTTACGTCAGATCGCGCCAATGGAGTTGCTATTTTTTTTTACCAATAACATGGAATCTTTGCTCGAAAAAGAACGATTGAAGCGGAGACCGGCCTTTAAATCCACATAATGTTTTTCTTTGGCTCTTATGTTCTCGTCTGGATCTCTATATTGGGAACTGCTAAAGGTGAAAAATCTTAACAGCACAGCTTATGCTAAATGTGAAAAATCTTAACAGCACAGCTTATGCCATGGAAAACATAATTGTATGGAAATCTTATATTTCTATGAAAGGGTGACTTGTCGAAACAGTGGGTGGACGAATTTTCAAAAAAAGAGTCGGTTATTACTCAAACACAAAATGAAAACGAAGAAGAAGAAGATGAAGATTACCTGAACTCAATCCCAGATGTCACTGATGTATGATATATCTCACGTTTTTTTATCTTTTGGAGTAGTTAGCGTTATGTGTCACCATGAATGCTTACAATTTGATTTTCGGCTTCATAAACTCTTTTCCCAACTGTTACAGGACAGGTCTCAAAAGTTTTCTGTTATTCACTTTTATAGGCCGATGTTGAATATTGGGAAAAGCTTCAAAAAGACTTTGATGAACTTTTTAAGTAAGAATTCTCACTCAATGTCTTGATTGTTTGTGGATCCATAAGTTTTTTGGTGAACATTTCTCTGTTTTAACACTGTTTATGGAGACTGGAAAATTTTAAACATTCATTTGGCCACCATTTTCAGCAGTTTTTTGTATCGAATGTTTAAAAAGGGTGATGTTTTTTAGATTTTCGGTTTGTATTCCTTCTACTGTCTAAGAGTGAACCCTGCTTATACTTTAGCCCGAACCGAACCTTATTCGAAACTTGAGATTTGAGCTAAAAGATTTTGACTTTTCGCTGAAAATTAATTCAACTCAGGAGAATTAATTGAATTTCAGGAGAATACAGAAATGATGTCAAATCACTTTGGCAAATAGACAATAGGCTTTATAGAATTCTCTCCGGAGTGTAGAAGAATTTTACATGTCAAAAGTCTTAAACAATCTGCCTATGCAGAAGAATTCGCTTCAGGCTCCCACCGCAATGGACTATGTTCGAATCTCAAGCACTTGTGTTAGGGAAACATGGTGATGATAGACTCTACTCTCTTCACTGATATATCATTCTCTGTCAAAACTGACAGATGGTGGGAGTATCGGTTGACGTCAAATTGCAGATGTAGACGATAAACTTGGTATATAATCTGTCTATCCGTTTTCTAGCCTAAATTGTAAATCTATTATATAAATTTCTATTTCAGGAACGAGTCTTTGATGAACAATGAAGAGCATTCCCTCAATTCTCCCGTCAGTGAAAAGGTTGCTTTTTTGGATTTCTGTATTTAACAAGTTGTATTGAATTATTTCAGATTTCGATGGTATCATCTTATGTACATTTTTTCTCCCTCATCATCTACAGCATTGATAACGGCAGCATAATGAAGTGTTTTTCAGAGAAGCTTTTGTTCTTTCGAAAAATCAATGCACCGTACGATTTTGTCACTTCAAAAATCAATATAGCCATGTGGGGAATATCCTTATAATATTATATTCTATTATATACTTTATTTAGGAATATTCTTTTGAAGACTCGAATCCATTTTCTGGCCACAAGAATCCTTTCGAAGAAGGGGTGAAGAAACTGAATGAAGGAGATTTAATCAGTGCCATTCTCCTCTTCGAAGAAGCAGTGAGTAACATTTTGCCCTGATTGTCCAAGATTGGTTGTCCAAGATTGATTACAATTTTTCGACATAGTGATATAAAGGATTATCTGGTGTTCTAAAATTTTTATCGGTCTATTTTTATTAAAAGCTAGTGACCAATTCGAACCATTTTTTCCACCTTTCAGGTCACACAACAACCAGAACACGCCGAGGTAACGTTTTCTCACTTTGTGCAAGGGGGGACGACCATTGTATTTGTTTTTGTATTGAACTTTCGGTTGACCTTCATGTTAGCGACAGCGTTGACAATTCCAACTGGAGTTGGGTTAAGGTGTAATATGGTATAGTCAAGCACTTTGTGCCCTCATCAAACCAACCAACAACAGTTTGTCTTTTTCTCTTATCGCTGAAAAGTTGAAATCAAACAAAAGTCCATTCAAAATCGTAACATCGTAATCATCACTTTGCGGCTGTACCATGTCAATTATTTTGAAAATACTACTTACTACAGCTTACTACTTACAGTACTATTTAGTATTTTAGCTTCTTTTAATACTGATAGCAAACAGGTGATTTTTTCATTAAAAGACACCTTTATCCCCTTTTTAATTTGTTCCTTTTGCTTCCTCTTTTTGTAAGCCCTTTTATAGTTTTTAAATAGGAGTATATCGTTTGCTTTCTCATCAATTTTGATTAACAAGCGTTTTCACATCTGATTGACACGGATTTGAAGCAGATTGATCAGAAAGAGGGAAAGAAAAACATTTTTTGGCACAATATAACAAAAGGCAGACACTGTCCTGATGTGGAATATGTGCCTGATATGAAACGGGAGCACTTATGTAAAAATAAAACATTTAAAGCACTCGTCAACGTGAAATAAATCTGCGAGTCGAAATAACTCAGCAACGCGCTCTAATCTTCTATTTTAATTTCAAAGTTTTAAAAGATTACCTATACCGATTCAAATATTCCGGTTGGTCGTGCTTTGTTTTTATAAATTTGTGTAAGAGTTTGAAGCTTTACAGGATGTGAACAAGGCATGACTTAATTAATTACAACATAAAGTTTTCTCAAATTTGACGACTATAGAAAGAGCTCTCTTTTTGCTCTCATGGGTGATTTATTTTCGGACAGCTGTACCATCATTTTATTTCAAACGGTCGATCCATTTTGTTATTTTGTAACGGATATTTATGATTGCACTTTTGGAATAATTTGAATCGTAGGGTATGAATGAAATTATAGAGGCCAAAAAGTAATCAAACGGTACGAAAAATGTTATTATTATATTGGAAATTTTCGTCCCCTTTCTACTTTCGAAAAAAGGACAAACTGTGAGCTCGAATATTTTATGGATACAGAAAAAATTAATATATTCTACTTATCACTTAAAACACTTTTGTCTATGAATCTTCTCGGTAAGTATTTAACATAAACCTTAATAATTCCAAATGTCAATCCCGAAATGACTTGAGGTCTGTGCTTCTAATGCTTTGCGAAATACTGGCTGGCCATTGTTAAAGATGATTCCAAACAACTTCTTATAGGCTTGGCAATATTTGGGAACAAGTCAAGCCGAGAATGAGCAAGAATTCCTCTCCATTAAAGCTCTCAACAAGTAATAGCTTTTTGAAATCATTTTACCCCTCATATTATTTTCCTGTTACGACAGTAAATCACAGTTTAGACTCTCCTTTACTCTTTAAGCATCCTTTTAACTAGTCCAAAATTCGAACAATTAGTAACCTCATTTACGTTTAAAGAATGGAGACTGAATGATATTTCACATTATTTCAATTTTCCGAAAACTATATATTGATCAAATTCCGATGTGATGACATCGCTTTCATTCCGATGAGCTACCAAGAGAACTCTAACGATTTTTCTGTATTTTTATTAGATGTGTGGAGCTACAACCGGACAATTTGGAAGCGTGGATGGCTTTATCTGTCAGTTATACAAACGAATCTATGTATCTACAGGTAGTTTAGTTTTTTAAAAGCTTTGATCACGAAATTGTTCACCAGAGTGAAAGATTACCCGTTGTTCTTCGCAAAAACAACGTCGACATTGCATATCTATCTTTGTTTGTTTAAGGAGTTTCAAAATTTGTTAGAATTTTTAAACCGCCTCCTAAGATTCTATTAAACTGCATGGTTTTAGATTGATTATTTCTTAATATTGAATTCAATTATTATACAGGCCTGTCAATCGCTGAAATCATGGATAAAGAATAACCCAAAGTAAGAAATGTAACGTTTTGTTAGTGTTTAATTTTGTCAATACATCGATTATAGCAGAGGAATGTAAAAAGATGGAAAAACAGTTTCTTGAAAACAATGGAAAAACGGCTCGTCATATACCAGGTCTCTTGCCCTTAAGGGAGTTTATCTCGAGTTAATAGGTTTTTTTTTGTTGTCGCTATAAAAAATCGGCATAACTAGCGTGTTGTGACAGAATTCTTTTGTTTTGAGTCTAATTATGCGCAAACTTTTAGGGCTTTTATTTTGGGTACACCTCACCTATACCAAAAGTTACCTATATTTTCTTGCTCAGAATTTCCTAGCGATTCTACTGATATAACCGCATCATGACCGCACCATGATATGGAAAGCTAGACTTTGAGAAAATTATAACTTCATCTTAATTTTACTCGATTTCTGACAGTTTTGCAAGAATCAATTTAATATCATTGCGTTAAGAATTTCTTTTGCTATACATTGGTAAATAAATTGCTCCTTATTCTTAAAAATTGAATTTGTAATCGGTGAAAAAGGAAAAACAAATTTTCATTTTTATCGTCAAATCATGTAGAAACCGTCCGATTTGTATGGCGAGCCGTCTTTTCTGGACTTTCATTTAATGACCTAATCAACGTTTTTACAATAGAAATTTTCAATATAAGTGATCGTTGAACTCTGAGTAATCAGAAAAGCTGTTTTCCATCTCTTTACATTCCTCTGATTATAGTTTACATAAAAAATACGAAAAAAGTTCTCAATCTTAAAATGATACTTCGTTCTTGCTGAACGATAAAATTAAAATAAATAGTAAAAATTTAATAAAGTTTAAATGTTGATGCGTTACTGTTGCATTTGCGTTTTCCCTTAGCGGATCCCAGAATGAAGTTTAGTTTTTTTCAGCTGCCTTGTTTTCAAAGCCTGCAGGTTTCAATATACCAGGTGAGTAAAAAGCTTTATCACTACCAGTTAACACGTCATTGCCGCCTTTCTTCACCGCCCGATCCAAAATGTCCCCGCCATCTCCATTCAGTCCGCCTCCAGGACCTGCGGCTTTCCCTATGAATATAAAAAGTGATAAAAATGTTTAAAGTCCTTTTGAAAAAAGCAGCAATCCCAAAAACAAAATTTTTCCGTTAGGCGAAAATAAAAAATTGTAATGTTTTCGGAATGCGAGTGAAGGAAAAAAGCTCTCATGCGGCCGGCCGGCCTGCTATTTTTGATAACTTAAGATCGTTGAAATAGAACTTTAAAGATGACTTTTTTGTACAAGCACTATGAAGTAAGCCAGAATACTAATGTATCAACTACTAACGAACAAAACTTGATTTACAAGTGGGGATATCTAACCAAACGACGTTTGATAACTTGATTTTCTTTATGATGAACCATATACCCCCATAGTCTGCGGCCGGGTCAGAAAAATCTTTTTCACCCGGCCGGTTTCCGGAAACACAACATTTTTTTATTTTCGCCTTACAATAAACAATGTTAGTCTCAACAAAGACCTTCTCTCGGACTTAACATAAAACGCAAGACAAGAAAGACGTACCCTTTGCAACTTCAAATATTAGGAACATTATTATTGTAAAGCCTGCAAGATGGAAAACCTTCATGTTATATTCAATTCGACTAAAACTAAAAAAGTGACAAAACCTCCTGCTCTTACAAATGACAGACTGAAATTAACTTTCATCCTACACCTTCTCGTATTTTGTTCCAACGAAATTAAAATTCCATTATAATTGGGTAACTTTACGTGTATTGGCGGATCTGCCAAAAATGTTGTTTTAAAAAGTAATTGCAACTTAATTTTGATGGCGGTGATGTTGTGGCACTCCTGGTTAATTATTAGTTAAGACAGGGGGTAAGGTACAGTCTGCAATTTTCCTCAGTATATTTGCAAAGTCTAAAGTGACAAGAAAAATAGCGTGGTGAATAAAGATATGTTAGAAATTAACATTTAATCTGTATTATTTAAACGACCATAAGGCTGCTCAAAAATTCGTTATTTCAACCCGATCTTTTCATTTCTATCACATTCGCAGATATGAAAACATCTTGAGCAATCAATTGATACCAACAGGTGATTTGAAATCAGAAGCTCGAAGCAACATTTTATCTTCATCACTGGTTTCCACAGAAACTCTCAAAGAAGTGGAGAACATTTTCTTGACCGCTGCTCGTCTCTCTCCTCAACAAACCATCGACCCTCAAATACAGGTTCGTGTCAAAAGAGTTAAAAATTGGTTTAGAAAACGATTTACAACCACCACTACCTATTTGGAAAGATTAATTTGTTAATTTTGTTTTGTCAGCAAAATTTGTTCTCAATGTCTATTTTCATTAAAAAAAAACTTTTATGCTACAAACAAAAGTCACTTCAGGCGTTGCACAACTAGGCTTCTGCTCGGCTTAGATAGAGTCTCTCGTGACCTGAAGAGTTGGCTAGTCCATAGCATATTCTTATTTTCACAAATGTTCTTCATATTACTAATAAATTTTTCGTTTTCATTTATCCAGATTGGTCTTGGTATTTTGTTCAATATTTCACACGAGTACGAAAAAGCCATTGATTGTTTCAAAACAGGTCTACAAGTCAAGCCTGATTCTGCCCTTCTATGGAACAAACTAGGCGCGACACTTGCGAACAGTGGTAAAAGCGCAGAGGCTATCGAAGCGTACCGTAACGCGTTGAGTTTGAGGCCGGGTTTCATTCGATGTCGGTACAATCTGGGCATCAGTTGCATCAACTTGAAGGCTTATGATACCGCCATCGAGCACTTTCTCTCCGCCCTTAACATGCAGCGACAGGTAACATAGTCAGAAATTGTTTCACTATCCCATTAACGTTCTAAACTATCAGTCATATAATCGTTCCACTCTTATCTTAGTGCAGTCACAAACCCATGACACTCTACCTTAATTTCGAATTGAATGACTACTTTAATCGTAGAAATTTTAGCGAGTTTTCCCTATTTTCGCTAAAATAAATCTCGCTAAAACACGACGAATCAACAGATCGCTAAAATTTATCCGCACGAAATTTCTGGTTATATTGCCTTGATACATTATTATCAATAGGAAGGGTTTTAGTGCAAAGAAATGCTAGAAAACGAATTCAGTCAATAATGTAATACGTGTATTCGCTAAAATTTATCCACGCGAAATTTTTTGAAATCGTGATTCGCTAAAATAAATTCAAAAAAAATCAAGATTTTCCTGACTCGCTAATATACGCTAAAATTAGTCTCGCTAAAATTTATACGATTAAAGTCAAGAACCGCAGATCAAAAGTAAAGGAAAGCTTATTAAACCTGAATTTGATTACCCTCTAGACCTTCCGGTCTTATATTCTCAGCCTTTAAATTTAACTCTTAATGTATTTTTTTTACCATTTATTTAGGGTGAAGATCCAACTCGGACAGCTAGCACAATGTCCGAAAATATTTGGGACACTTTGCGCATGACCATGTCTTTGCATGGACGAAGTGATTTACTGAAAGCTGTGGAGAAGAGAGACTTGGGTGTGATCAATCGAGAAATGAAAACGAGATGACAAGGCTGTTCTAGACATTCGAATCTTAATATCTTCTGTGAATGTTACGGTGAACTTCATGGATATTGATTGATTGATTGATTGATTTATTGATTTATTGATTGATCAAATTTAATTTATTGGACTGAACTTTGTAATCAAGAGCAATTCCTAATATATATCTACGTATTATCTCATTTTCGCATTTTGACCATAGAAGCTGTCTGTTTAAATAAAATTGGCAGTGCGCACATTTTGATACATTGCTCTTGAAGGAGAAAAGAACACAGCAATTAAAAGTAATACCTTGTTGGAAAGATTATCTTAAGCGGATAATTTTAATACTTCAAAATCTTTCAAAAGTTTTGAAAATGAAGATGAAACAAATGAAGATTTTTCGTACCTTATCTATTAGCCAAAACAGGGCTTAAAAACAATCATCATTTTATGAGCTATTTCTGAAATCTACATCCGTAACTATTCTCAGGATTTGGCTTAAATCTTTGCTCAATTTTTTTTTCTAAACAATCAAATTTTCAGTTTCATAGCCTGCTGCTATAACTGTCATTCGAAATCAAATTTCTATAATATAGCTATTTTTTATTTTAGTTTTTATAAATTTTGAATATTTTTGTATTCAACAGTAAAGATTTAGTTAGGTTATCAAAATTGAAAATATAATTTTTGAATTTGATAAATTAAATTAAAAGGCTTGTCCTTTTATTTCAGTTTATTGACCTATGGTAGGGAGTATTGAAAGGTGTATTTTCTGGCAATAAATCTAGTTTTGAAAATTTCGTGTTTTAGAGGTAAACTTGCTCTGATTAGGGGTGATTTTGAATGTCGGAGGGGGGAGGGTCAACTGATGCTTGTCCGCGCCGGGGTAAGATTCCAAAAAATGTTATATCTTCCACCCCCTGTGATATCTTTAATATCATACGGTCCTTATTTTACACGCTATTTTGATATGTATAGTTAGACTGTCTTTATATGTAAAAGACTTTAGTTTACATTCAATATTCCACGTGTCCGGTTATACTGCTATTTTACATCCCCCCCCCGAAAAAAAGTTTAGTTTAGCCACTAAGGGTCTGCAAATCAGACTACTCAAACCCCGCTTTGAAGAAAACCTCTTCGTTATTTTTCGAATTTTCGCACACTACCATATCAAAATTTTGAGAGAAGTTCTGTTTGCATAATTTGGAATCACTTTAGAAAAATTAGATTTAATCCTGATCCGCGAAATTACGCCAAAAATCAGGGAACTCCTCATCCGCGAAATCAAGTCCATGCGAAAGTTTATCCCATTAAGGGCTCTGGCCATAGTCGGAAAATTGATTTTAGTATTTGAACATGAAAGTTATGTTTTAGATTCTTTAACACTCTCAACAAAGAATTGCCTTTATAAATTGCTTTTTAATCAAATCCCTTAAAGAGTAATCAAGAATTTAATTGCAAAAATGACGCTATGAACTTTAAAAAGACGTTAATAATATGTTGCATCACCATCTTTTATAAAAAAGTGCTAAATTTTAATGGGTAATTAACTTTTTTGTTTCGAATTTTTTTCAAACTCTCCGCCAAGAATTGAACTGTTTTAAATTTTTCGGAAAAATTTTCTAAATTGATGCATCAAAAGTTATGGCTGTTCTATGAAAAATTGGGATAGAAATTGGTCAAAAAGCACTATTTTCAAGATTTTGAAGCAAATTAGCTTTTAGAAATATTTTCCGAAAAAATAATTTTAGTTCGATAAAAGATACACCATCTACCGCAAAAAAAATTTCAAAATGTTTTTTCTTCGCCGAAACTAAGCTCTTCAAAGTTGAAATACTCTTCTTCGCAAAAGTCTTCATTTTCTTCTTCATCAGATTTTTTTCATTGCGATTCTTATATTTTCAAACATGCCACAGTTTTGTGAGCTACATCAAGTAGAACTTTATATTTTGTAAGTGGCAAATATTAAAAACTCACTACGGTCAGAGCCCTTAAGTACCATTTCCACAAGAAGAATCTCATCACTCTGGCAAGTCTTTTAAAAAAAGTAATATTTATTCGATCGAAAAAGGTTACCTTAAGTTTATCTATCACTTTAAAACTAACAAAAAAAGCCCCTTTTAGTCAACCGACAGAGGTTTTTTCTGCTTTTTTTGACTGAATGAAGAAAACTTTACAAATGGTGATCGAACCATCACATCATTTTCCCAAATTATTTTATTGGTTAATCCTCCAATCTTTCCAAAAGGTTATTTTTTTTCAACATCTGAAGCTTCCAGTGATTTTCAAAAGTTAAGATCATATCAAAATTTTCGGGTCAGGGCTGGGGTTGCTTTAGCATTCATATTGGAAGTTTATCGTGGCTTGAATCACGAGATTTACGTTTAGCTACGTTTCGAGAGATTTTTCTTCCATCATTGGGCAATGTGGAGGGCACTATTTGTACTAATAGACCTTTGTACTAAGAGATAATTTACCTTGCACCTATGCTAACATGGGGATTCACATCTTGTATAAAGGAAATTACACTTGATATTATGGGTAATAAGAAAAACGTGTATGATTAACTCATAATTTCGGTTAAAGTTCTAACATACCTAATTTCATCCACATCTCAACTTGAACTTCTTTTATTAGACACACCCGCTAAAAATCGAGAGCATCTACCGCGAGAGGGTTCTGAAGAATATCCTTTCTAAGCTGGCAAGGAAGTTTGAAACAGATTTATAAAGCCCGAAGGGCTAGACGTCGTGCTTTGGCTGAAAATTGTGTCGAAGTTAGGTCTGGCGACATTACAAAAGAATTTTAGCGCTTGATCAGTAAGAAGTTTCGCAGATTTTCGAAAACAATAGCAGCAATATTTTTTACGATATTCACTTTTTTGTGCTTGGAAGAGCTTAAAGCACGACATCTAGCCCTTCAGGCTTTAGAGAAACCTGTGGTTTAAAAGTTAGGTCAACATCTGTTTTAGGCAAAATTCACCTGTCTGGAATTTAGATGGTTTACCCTTGTTTAGATTTTAAAAACGTTAAGTTTCTTACTTTTAATTGCCCCCGCAAGGAGCGCAGCGACTGAGGAGGCACTCATAGCTTCACGCAATATATTTATGGTGGGTTTTTGGTAGCAAAATTCGCTAGCTTTTTTTTCGATGGATAAATGCAAATTTCGTTCGTTAAATTCAAATTTCGTTCGGTAAATTCAAATTTCGTTCGGTAAATTCCAAATTTTTGTGCGGTAAATTCAATTTTTTTGTTCGGTAAATTCAAATTTTTTGTTCGCCACAGTTAAATTTCATTCGGTAAATTTCAATTCCGTTTTCATTATTTCATTTGAAATATTTGCCATTGATCACAAATTCTAAATTTTTGCTTTTTCTGGTCTTTAAAATTACACATCATGGGTCTTTGAAATACACGAAAAGTTGGTCAGTCTGGTCAGTAGAATCACATCAACAATCAACACGTGCGACTGGCAGTAGTGGTGGTGGTGATGCAGTCCTTTCTTATACTCAACCTGCTCCTCTTGCCTGGTTTGTACATAACGTATCTTTCTTTTATTCATTCTCATGTGCAGGAAATTTGTGCCATAAGTATTCTGTTAGTCAAGATCTCCTTGGTGCACAAACTGAACTCCTCTTTTCGTTAGGAATTCCAATCAACTCTGCTTTTTTCTGGGGTATAATGCCTGAGTGTGTGTCAGGGGGTGCATGTCACTAGTCCGACACTATCTAGTCCGACAGTGAAATAGTCCGAATCTTTAAAATAAATTTACAATTTGGAAGACTTTTTTTCCGACGTCACTTTTGTCCGAAAACGAAAGATTTTAGAGTGTCGAATGTTGAATAAGGGTTTTTCACAGAGATAATATTAATAAAAGATCATATTGGCGGCATTTTGACATAATTAGAAATCCATTCGATTAAAGGACCAACCAGGGTTGTAAATCACTAAAGAAGGGTCGTAAAAACAGCTAAATCCAATTTCTTGACTCTTGAAAGCCTATCCTAACAAGCTTCCCAAAATTTAAAAGTCTGGTTTAGGGGCCTAAAACCTCAAAATCGGAACGTTGGATTTTTATAAAGATGTGCCTCCGATTCATATTTCGTTTTTCATATCCAGGCGGTGTCAATCGAACTGTTCGATTATCGAACTAATCGAACTTAATCGAATCCTATCGAACGATAGCTGTTCGATTACCGAACCCAATCGAACACCTATCGAACTGGGAAAACTTTCGTAAAGTTCGATGACTGTTCGATTATACGATTATAGTTCGATCGCAGTTCGATGAATACGATTGAGGTTCGATCAGTTTGATTAAGATCAATGAAGTTCGATTGGTTCGACTAAATTGATTTATACCTTGCCGCCCAATTTTTTATTTATATTCCGAGGGCGTATTGGCGGCCGCCCACAGGCCATTCTCGCGGGCCATCCTATAATATCTATCCTAGCCTGGGAATCCAAGCGTTAAACTTTTTTCACAGTCTAGTTTATGATATTTTTGCTGCTGGTTTAACGCTTGGCGCAGGTAACTCGCCTGCAGGGAGATTTTTCCCTGCGATGCAGGTTCGGCGGCCTGATTGGCCAGCTTTCGGCGAATTACTTAGCAGTACTTTCGCGCGCATTTTGATTATTTCGATGCGTGCGCATAATTTATGGAAAAAGCTGAAAACAAACAGGCTGCATCATTTGAAAATTTCAGGCGTGTGGTCAATCACACGTCTAAAATCTTAATTTCAGTAATTTAGGCGTGTGATAAGGAGTGCTATGCACAACTTTCAGTTGTGAAACTTACTTTATGGGGTGTGATTGATCGCACTCCTCAGACATTTAAGGTGTGTGTGGAGGTGTGCGCGTGCTATCGCACGCCTCAAATGATGCAGCCTGGACAAAGGAAAACAAATGAAAATGAAAACATAGATTCATTTTAAAACAAAATGGCTGTTGGCTGGAAGTCTAAATACATGTGGCTGATGTTTTTATTTTGCTTTTTAGTAGCTTTGAAAGTCTTTATAGATTGTGGAGGAGTTTTATGGTAAGTTGATTATGTGTGTTTGCCTGGGTTTCCAAAGTTCAGAAACTCTGTCAACAAGGGTTCACACACAGACTGTTTATAACATTCTGTGTCAGACTAATCTACCTGCACCAAGCTCTATAATTTTAGAACTTTGTGAGGTGAGGTATTTTTTGTTTTTTCTAAAATTATGAGCTTGGGTTCCCAGGCTATATCTATCCCATCGTTTGATTAAACAACCTTGTAATTTTCTGAAAGGTAAAGAAAAGTAGAATCAATCCGACACAAGCATCGAACCACATCGAACTTAAATCGAACTCATCAAACATCAATCGAACTTCATCGAACAAAGAAAACTCATCGAACTAAATCGAACTTATCAAGAAATTTTCGTAAAGTTCGATAGTAGCCTGGGTATCCAGACTCAAAATTTTAGAAAAAAACACTCTAACCTCAAATACAAAGTTTCTAAAATTATAGAGTCTGGTGCAACTAAAAAAGTCTGATACAGTTTTGAATGACACAGTCTGTGAGTAAACCCTTGTTGACAGAATCTCAAAACTTTGGAAACCCAGGCAGACACACATAATTACTTACCATCAAACCTCTTTTACAAACTCAATAAACTTTCAAAACCACTTTAAAGTACATCAAAGCATCAGCCACATTCATAAAGGCTCCTTTCCAGCGGCCATTTTGTTTAGAATGAACTTGTGTTTTCTTTTTCATTTGTTTATCTTTTTTTGCAAGGTCAGCTTTTTCCATAAATTATGCGCGCGCATCGAAAAATATCAAAAACCCTGCGAAAATTCTGCTCAGTGACTGGGCGCGTACTGACCAATTAGAGACACTCGCATATGCAGGGACAGATATCCCTGCAGACGAGTTACTTCGACCAGACCATAAACCTGAGACAAGATTATAAAAAACTAGACGGTGAAAAAGTTTACGGTCTGGATATCCAGGCTAGTTCGATAGCTGTTCGATCGGGTTCGGTAATCGAACAGCTATCGTTCGATTTTGTTCGATAAAGTTCGATGGTTCGATAACGAAAATCGGTTCGATAGGGTTCGGTTGACACCGCCTGGTCATATGTTTTTTTTGACTCGTTGTCGAACAAAATTGTTGTCGGAATACTGACGCATTCGTCAAATCCAACGTCAGACATTTTTACTGTCGGACTAGAAAGTGTCGGACTACTGACGACCTCCCGTGTCAGGTATATATACAGGGGGAAATTTTGGTCAAAGATTGGTTTCGATTGACTTCCATTTGGGTCCAGCATGTCAATCAAACTGTATGATTATCGAACTAATCGAACTTTAATGGAACGATAGGTGTCAAGAAATTTCGGTAAAGTTTGATTACTGTTTGATTTATGTTCGATCACGACTTGATTTTAGTTCGATAGGTTCGATTGTTGTTCAATAATTTTGATAGCCTGGGAATCCAAGCGTCAAACTCTGTTCACTGTCTAGATTTTGATTTTTTTGTTTATAGTTTGACGCTTGGAACAGGTAACTCGTTTGCAGTCAATTTTTTGACCGCAATGCAAGTCTAATCTGATTGGTCAGCGGTAGCCCAATGAGAAGCCAATAAGTCCAACTTTTTTTTGCGCACATTTTTGACGAAGTCACTACGCGTGTGCATAATTTATGGGAAAAACTGACTCAGCAGAATAATCAAAACAAACTTCTTCATAATTCTTAACCCAAAAAAAAGATGGCTGCTTGTTGCTGAAAGACTCATATGTCACATGGCTGATGTTTTAGCCTTGGTTTTGATAGTTTTCATGTTTGTAAAGTTTGTCAAAGAGGTTTCATGTTAGTTAATTTATGCATGTCTGCCTGGGTATCCAAGTTTAGGAGAGTTTGTCAACAGGGGTTCACTCACAGACTGTGACAATCAAACTGTACCATGCTGATTTTACCTGCACCAAGCTCTGAATTTCAGAACTTATTAGAGCTTGGATTCCCAGGGGCTATAATTTTGATCAAAGTTCGATACGTTGGATTTTCTTTTTGACTGCTTTTAGCTTTCCACTCTCTGTCCACACTCCTACAACGTTGATTTACCCTCTTTCTCAGCCAATCAGGATCTAGAATCAAACTAAAAAAATGAATGATGAAGAATTGGATCAGATTAGAAATATCGTTCGCGAAGAAATGGCGACACAAACCTCAACACAATCCTCCACACCAACTGGGAGGATTCCAAACCTTATAAACAGAACTAGAAGCATGATTCAAGCTGCAGCAACTTCAGTATGCAACAATACATTGAACACAACTCCATCTCCTGCTAGGCAAACAAATCCTCATCGAGACAGGATATCTTTTGGATCCTCTAAAAGGAAAAAATCTGAAATTAAAATCATCCCAGTTGTACTTGCTGTATTGAAATATAGAAAAGAAGATGAATATCCATTAACATCTGATTGCTTTTTGCTAAGTGAAGTGCACATAAATTTGACGACCGCTATGAATGAGTCTGAAATCAGAATTGCCATCAAAAGTGCCATTGGAAGCAAGCTGCCCTTTGTTTCAAAGGATGATTTTAAGTTTGTGAAAGGTATTAATAAGAGAGTAATAGTACCAACAACTTCTGCCGATTATAGCTTCGCGTATCCGCAGGTGAAAAAACTAATGGGTAGTGGAAAGCTGTATATTCAATTGAAATTTCAACTTTCACCACCGGAGTCAGGAGATGAGTATACGGATGATGATTCAGTAGAGCTGCCACAAGCTCTCTTTCCTCGTGCATCAACATCTTTTGGACCGTCAACCTCCACCTCGTCACTGTCTGGCACCTCACCGTCTAGACCTTCTACCTCCTCATCGTCTGGACCCTCCACCTCCTCAGCTTCTGGACCCTCCACCTCCTCAGCTTCTGGACCCTCCACCTCCTCGCCATCTGGACCCTCCACCTCCTCGCCATTTGGACCCTCCACCTCCTCGCCGTCTGGACCCTCGACATCCTCACTGTATGGACCCTCATCATCCTCATCTGAAGATCAAGTTATCTCTACTGTTAAGACAATTCAGGAAATATTTCCATGGCTGTCTGAAAATTGTATACAATTTATGTCCACTCAACGCAGTGATGTCAATGAATTGCTTAACCATTTATTAACATTGAGTCCTCAAAAACTTTTATCGTGTCAAATTGAGTGCAATCCAAAGCAGCGAATTGTTGTAGACAAAGAATTTATCGTAGAGGAATGTATATCTTCATACAAAGACCCAAATTTTGACATAAATTTTCCGTTAAGGATTGTTTTCCGTGGTGAGCCGGGAGTGGATGCAGGAGGGCTCCTTCGGGAATTCTACTCACTTTTTTTTGAAAAAATTTGTACTGATAGAGCTTTTGATCTATTTGAGGGAGATGGTTCAGCTCTTATGCCCAAGTCAAACTTCAACATTTGTATGACAGAAATATTTGTGACCCTTGGAAAAATTGTTGCACATAATATCTGTCAAAACGGTATTGGATTTCCGTACCTCGCACCAGCAATCTTTGAATATATTGCACATGCCAGCGTGCCACATGCTGCCTTGTTTTTGACCCTTGCTGACGCAAATCTTGGCTATCAGCACTACATAGCTCAGGTATTTTTTAAGTATATTTTGGTGGTTCAAAAAAATCTTTCGACGCATGGCAATTTCCTTTGACCTATCAAATTTTTTAATATTATCCCATTAAAATCTTAATTTTTAGCACACTTTTTGAAAAGTGATTTTTAATTTAAATCACTGTAACTTTATCAAACCTTAAAAAGGAAACATAAGGTCACTTTTCATTTTTACTGTATTTTTAATGGTTTCTAGGCATTTTGACATGAAAAAATCAGATCTTTAAATTTTGGTTTTTAAGATTTCAAATGCTAACGAAGACGAACTGGCCGATTTGAGAAATGATAATGACTTCATGTCTATAATGCAGGAAATAGGAGAAACATGCATGCTAAATGTAAGTCTAAGTTTTTGTTGGTATTACAGTGTAAAAAAAAAGCAACAAATGTGTTATCTTTTAAATGAGTGAGATATTTTTAAAAGTGCCAAAAACATTTATTTTACTGGGAAACACTAGATAATTCACTTAGTATCACTTTGCCCTCATTTTACTGAGTTTATCCCGACACACACCATATCAGGTACAGAAGGGTTGTGTAATTTAGATGCGCGATCCAACGATTCGCGATGCACGATCCATGCATAAATTATGTTAATTATTCTAATTATGCATATACAGGTTTTAGTAATTGCATATTTTAATCCCTTCTGTTGTATTCCTGAAAACATTCTTTTGCCAAGGCTTTGAATATCTTGTATAACCATAGTAACAAACAAAAATGAGTTGTTATTCACATGGGAAGTCTGTGATAATGCATATGATCTTTCTTTCTTTTGAAACGTTACCCCGATGAATCCAAATACGTTTGAATTGAGATAGGAATATAAACAATAATTTACAATGCTATGGTAAAGTAAGAGAACTGTTTTTTAACGAGAAGCGCGTGCCCAAAGAGAAAGCTTTCGATTTTTTTTGAGAAGATATGAGAATGGTCAAATGAATTAAAATTTGATAATCAAACAAAGAAAAAGATCAAATGAATGAAAACACCAGTTAGCATTCAATTAGTGAAAGGCTTTTATAAGAACATGCCAAAAGAAATGTAGCCAATGATTGACTATTGTTTCTCAATGCTCTCTTCTTTTCTAACAAACGAATTCTAATTCTTTACTCATGTTTTACCTGAGAGTAGAGAAAAAGAGAAAAACTTCTGTACACAAAGTTGGCTAAGATGAGTTTGTGTTTTAATGTCTTTTTTGCGCCTAAACTTTTCTATATGGTATGACGTCAAAGCCTTTTTTCTTTTATTTAAACGGGTGAGCCATGTGGCATTTCTTTCTCTCGCTCGCTATCAATTTCGGGTTTTTCAACATAGAAGATATAAATTATGTTAATCATTCTTCAGTTATGATAAATTATTTTCCTTTCTTTTTTATTTCTTCTTTTCTGTTATTGTTGTTTGATGTTTGTAGCTAACATTATGAAAACTTATTCATGCATGATTAGAATATAATTAACATAATTTATGCATGGATCACGTATCGCGAATCGTTGGATCGCGCATCGTAAATTACACAAACCCGGTACAGAAGAGTAGTGAATAGGACAAGAAGAGTTTACCTTAGTAAGGTTACTTATTTTTGCTGTAGAAGGGTCTGAAATATCTTCATTTCCTAAAACTAACTTTTTCGTTTGATTCCACTTTCTTCTGGGATTCTTTCAATTTCCTTGGGGTATTTTTGGCAAAATTGCATTTTTCAAAATTAATTTTTGTGTTTGACCAAAGAGCGCTCGAATTAAGGCATTGCATGTTATAAGCATCTCTGGTTCAAAATCCTAAAAATGCTCTTAACCCTGTTAATCCTAGGCTTTTTTTTGGGGGGGGGTTCAAAAATAGGTACAGGGGCTCTGTTGTACCACCTACCCTAACTTTTGATCTAGTTGCTTAGAAACAATTTCGCTCAGTTAGAAATGCTTTTTTTTATCCTGAATATGGTTTAATGTATTTGACAAAAAATAAAGTTTTACAATTCTGAGGTGTCAAAATTTATTTTATTATGAAGCTATACAAGTTAGGAATTTAAAGTAAATTCCATGTATGGAGCATTATTTTTTCAGAAGTTATAAATACCACTTAGTAATATGCAAATTTTAATTGGTAACAGTTCTCCACTGTGAAATGTTGTAACACTTTTGTTTTCATCACTAGCTCACAACAAGACATCAAGTGATCCAATCCATGCTAGTTCACGATGTCTTGGTGAAGCGAAAGGCTTCTCTCGACCAGTTCCGAAAGGGACTGTCAACCTTAAATGTGCTAAAGATCATAGAAGAAAACCCGAAACAAATGCGTCACCTCTTTGTAGAAGGCCCATTAAACGCAGAAAAAGTCATTAGTCATATTGTTTTCAAAAACCATGACCAAGAGCAATGTGACACTATGCGTGATGTAATAAGATCGTTCAATTCAGACCAACTTGCACAATTTTGTTCATTTGTGACGGGATCGCCTGTTCCATCTGTTGGGGAACGTCTTCATGTCGAATTCACTCAAAGCCCTGCTATCACATCTTCCACATGTGCGCAGGGGATTGTAGTGCCTCCCATTGTATCCAGAGAATTCAACCTATTAAAACCAGCTCTGTTAGCTGTAATGGACACAGCTTCCTTTAGTAGAAATTTTAACACAATGTAAAACTATTTTTATCATTTTTCTGTTATTTTGCATACATCTAGATTTTACCTCATTGGACAGTGATTTTGAACGTGATATGTCTCTCATTAAAGTCTTGTTACTTTTCATTTTATTGAAATTTTCGTTATTTTGTTTCAATTTACATTGTTATATTATGTTTCCTGGTTGGACAGTATTTTTGAACATAATTTGTCCCTGACACATTCTTAGAAATTTCAATAAAATATAAAAATTCAATGTTGAAATTAGTGATTTTTTAGAAAAACTAAAACTTAAGATTATGGTGGTATGTTAAAATTATTTTTATCATTATTTCTGTTATTTTGGGTACAGATAGATTTTACCTCATGGGACAGTGATTTTGAACGTGATATGTCTCTCATTAAAGTCGTGTTATTTTTCATTTTTTCAATTGTTTGTTTTTTTGTTCTCTTTGGAAAATTGACCCTTTGTCTATAATAGTGAGGTTAGGTATAATTTTTGGTTCTGATAATCTTATTTGAATGTCAGTCCTTGAGCACAAATATATACCCTACCAAAATTGTCATATGTTATATAAATAGCTAGATTTGTGATTGTATTGTAGATTATTTTTATGTGTAAATTCAAAGTTGTTTTTAAACATTTTTATGTATTTATATTTTTAGCATTTTGTAAGTTATGTGAGGTATTTTATGTTTCCTTCATTTGTTTTTACTTACCGTTTCTCAGTTTTGAGCATGATCCACCTGAAGTTTATATCAGTGAGCTTTTCTTGGGAAGAAAGGGCTGAAGGTGCTTTAGATTTCTCTCTTTTTGTTATTTCTTTTTGGACATACTTTACTTTTTTATTCTGCATCCTATTGTGCCTCCAAAAAGTCCAATATGAATGTCTCGTGACATGCTCTAAAATTCTAATGAATGTCTCTTGACATTATAGTGCTATTGATGTAGAAAATTTCACAATCCAAATTGCATTGCATTGAAAGTATGACAAAAGCTCTATTGTAGCCTTCGTTTTGTTGATTACTTTATATTTATTTTACTTTATTTGATAAGACTTTAGTTTTAGAATATTTTTTTTATTTACAAACTCCCAATCTTGTGATATTTAAGATTTGTTAGCATTTGGTATTTTAAAAACTTAAGAAGTCTTGCTGCTTTGTTCACTCTAGAGTCTCTAGTAAATTTGTGTGCAATGTTTCATAAAAGAAGACAGAAAATTATTAAGCAGTGTGTTCCACATAAAAGTATACTGGAAAGCAAATTTATATCTGCAAAAATTCCTGAACTATCCAGCTTTTAAATCAGCTGAAAGCATATCCATTAGCATTAAGCATTTTGTGGTTCAAAATGCATTGCAAGGGTATTTTTCGTATTATAAAGTGTTTTTCGTATTAGGCTTGAAAAATTTTTCATCAAAAAGAAGCATTTGAAAACTGAAAGGCGTCTCAAAAACTGAAAAAAAGTTTCAGTTTGAAAAAGTTGTCAGTGACCCCACCCCAGCATCTGTCATCATTAAAATTTTGTTTCGTTTCGTTGATTACTTTATATTTATTTTACTTTTTTTGATAAGATTTTAGTTTTAGAATATTTCTTTATTTACGAACTCCCAATCTTGTGATATTTAAGATTTGTTAGCATTTGGTATTTTAAAAACTTAAGAAGTCTTGCTGCTTTGTTCACTCTAGAGTCTCTAGTAAATTTGTGTGCAATGTTTCATAAAAGAAGACAGAAAATTATTAAGCAGTGTGTTCCACATAAAAGTATACTGAAAAGCAAATTTATATCTGCAAAAATTCCTGAACTATCCAGCTTTTAAATCAGCTGAAAGCATATCCATTAGTATTAAGCATTTTGTGGTTCAAAACACATTGCAAGGGTATTTTTCGTATTATAAAGTGTTTTTCGTATTACACTTGAAAAATTTTTCATCAAAAAGAAGCATTCGAAAACTGAAAGGTGTCTCAAAAACTGAAAAAAAAGTTTCAGTTTGACTCCACCTCAACATCTGTCATCATTAAAAAAACTCTGGTCTGGCAATGTATTGATTTAGCTTTATTGTCAAATTTCCTTTGTTATAAGTAAAAGGCAAGTTGAGATTTGCATACTTTTTGATCACGTTACTAAGGGCCTGTTTTTAATGTAAAAAAAGTCGTGGAAGTCCCCAAAAGCCCTGAAAGTTCAAACAGTTTGATCACTGAAAGTCCCGGAATACAAAGGAGCTCCTATAGTTACTTTCCGGCAGAAGGTGGGCAGAAAGGCAGCAGAAAAATATCAATACAAAGTAGCTTGTCGGTGTCTGGGGCGTTCGCTTGATTTGTCTCGCTTAGTCACATATTTGGCAGGGTTTGAATTAACTGCCTAAAATTGATTCGTGAAAAATTAGAAGGACTATGGCTTGGTGCTTTTGATTCATGATTTTCTTTACAATGGAGCCAAAATTGAATGGTGAAAATTCAAATTTTACTTGTGATTCACGAATCACGAGTCGTTAATTCAAACCCTGTTTGGTTGTGAGTTTGGATGAGCAATTTTGAAGTTTACTTTTTCAAATCACTGAGACTTCGGGATCCGGATGACAGGTTTTTTCGAGACCAAAATTTCTCCCAAGATTTTGGTAATTTAGGGAGTTTTTTGACATGAAAAAACCAGGCCCTAAATTTTCCTCTAGGGATTAGTCTAATTTCTAATCACATGATCAAAAAGTATACAAAACTAGTCTATTTGCGAACGCAAGCTTCTAACTGTTAGCAAAAGAAAGAAACAAAAGCCTTCCAGACCGGGGTTTTTTATATTGACTCTGTCAAGATCAAGTACCTGAAGCTCGAGCATGTTTTCTCACGTAGATGATTCATTCAAAAATGCATGTATTTTATAAAAACATAAAAAATTTGGATGTTCTTAACATGTTCTTGATATTTTTGGCCATTGAAGCCTTATGTTCTTACATAGGTTTTCTTATAAAAAACGTATGTTAATTTCAAAATGGAATTTTCAAACCGAAAGAAGGAAAAACTTTTCATTGCTGAAATGAGTCAATTTAAAATGCTTATTTTCATTTTCATCAAAATGACAAAAGAGACCTGTCAATCAAAAATTAATTAATTTCTTGATAATAAAATGCATCTCGAAATTTTGAAGTTTGAACTTGGTATGATAAAAGTGTCATATAAAGAAGACGTTGTTTGCAAAAGTGAAATTTGGAAACTTATGCGCCTATAGCCAAATTAAAATTATAGTTTGTTCACTCTAACTTGGTTAATGACTAATGGCTTTCAAGTGCAATTCTTTTCTTTCAACTATCAAAAACAATGGAATTTGAGTGTTAGTAAAAAAGTCGTTGACCAAGTTAGAGTGAACGAACTATAAAGAGATTTTCATCAAAATATGAGCTTACTAATCTGAGTATGCCTATTTGCAGTACTCCCCCTCTTGATTTAAGGTTATGACATTTTTCTTTCTTGTGCATTAGCTAAAATGAAATCATGTGATCGATTACTTAAGAATTCATTTATCTTTATGATTTTAGGTCTAACATGAAAGAGATCAAATATGTATATATAATGAATATAGAATGGAAAGACTTCTCTCTTGTATCCAGATTGTTGCAACTAGCTTTTGAACCAATAAGCTTACTGTTACTCTGGTTAGTGAAATGTATATGTGGGCTAGTAGTTGAGAAGAACATGATTCATATACAGTCAAACAACTCAAATCGTTCTGTAGCTGGTATGCACTTAAAAATATGAACCTGGTAAGAAAACTTTCTGATGGATCAAATCTTTGAATGATCCCCTGATTGGAGTTTGGGTTCTTTTCGTCTTCGCTGGCAACTATGGGGACTAGGCCAAGTTCACTGGCAACATTATTTCATGAAACTCCAAGAGTAAATGATAATAGACCTGGCAGACCTAAATTTATCATTCCTAGAGACATTTTAATTAACTTGAGGGAGATGGGTAATTCCTGGACCAAAATAGCAGAAATGTTCATGGTATCAAAGTCAACTATTTTGAGACGTGTTCAAGAATATGGCTTAGAAAACTTTGGAAGGTTTTCAGATATTTCAGATATGGAGCTGAATCAAGTTGTACGTTCCTTTTTCCAACAACATGGCTGTTTTGTTGGTTTTTCACTGGTGTATGGATTTTTAGAAGCAAACGGAATTCATGTTCAGCAAAAACGTGTTAAAGAAAGTATTAGGTTCGTTGATCCAGAAGGTACAAGTATTAGATGGGCTATAGTTGTGTCACGAAGAAGCTATAATGTCCGCGCTCCAAATAGCCTATGGCATATTGATGGACACCATAGTTTGGTGTCCTGGAAATTTGTTATCCACGGGGCCATTGATGGCTATTCCAGAATGATTACCTATCTTAAGTGTTCTACAAATAATAAGTCTGAAACAGTACTGCAAAACTTTGAACATGCAACGGAAAACTTCGGTGTGCCTTCTAGGGTTAGAAGTGACTATGGAGGTGAAAATGTTTTAGTATGGCAAAGAATGGAACAGTTACGTGGTTTAAACAGAGGTAGTGCCTTGAAAGGTACCTCTCAGCAAAACCAGCGCATCGAGAGGCTATGGCGTGATGTTTTTAGGTGTGTTTGTTGTACGTTTTATTACTTGTTTCAAAACATGGAGAGTGATGGGTTGCTTGACAGAAATAATGAGGTTCACCTTTTCATCTTACATTATGTATTCCTCCCTCGAATCAATCATTCATTAATTTCGTTTACAATGTCCTGGAATATGCATCCTGTAAGAACAGAACATAACTGGAGTCCAATGAGAATGTGGGACAATGGAATGATTGATTTACGTAACCGTGACTTGAATACAGTTCAAAGTCTTGCATATGACGAAGATGATGAAAGGATTGCACTTGATGATTTAGAATGGTATGGCTATGATGCAAACGTAAATGATGTCAATCAACCTCAGTTAAGTCAAGTTGAGGTTGATGACATTGATGAGCCACAAGATGGTTTGCTAGCACGTTTAATTGATAATATTGATCCCTTACAACAGTCAGATAGTATGGGTATTGATATTTTTATTCAGGCACTAAACTTAAACAATATTTAGAGGTTGCTTGACTTTAATTAATCTTAGTCTATTTTTTCCTCGAATTTTAAGATTAGATTGTAAAATATTTTAGGAAAATGAAAGATTGTCACGTTTTGATGAATTATTGGAGGTTTATTTCAAAATAAAAAGTTATGTTTTCTAAAACTTTACCAAGTTGCCATTCATTGGAACCAAAAATGATTCTGAAAATCAATTTATTCCTTAAATCTTGGATTACTTGACGTTTCCCCGAACAGAGACAGTTCTTCAACGGACACAAGCCTGACATTTCCCTGACCACACCATCTATCTTCAAGGGAGACTCAGACCCCGTTTCCATACAAATGAAAATTTTAATCGCTCCCCCATTTTGTTTACCTTTGCATTGGTTCCAAAGTTTTTCTTTGCTTGAGTTTCATTAATTATAATTTGTTTTCTTTTTTCTTTTTTTAGAATCTAAAATTACTAAAACTGAAAA
This sequence comes from Clytia hemisphaerica, assembly GCF_902728285.1. Classification (NCBI taxonomy): domain Eukaryota; kingdom Metazoa; phylum Cnidaria; class Hydrozoa; order Leptothecata; family Clytiidae; genus Clytia; species Clytia hemisphaerica. The sequence goes on from NW_027104612.1 coordinate 433,483, forward strand.
ATTTTAATTGAGTTTAAATTTATGTCTTGGTGCGGCTTTAAAATTATATGGATTGGCACTGGTTTATTGGTAATTTGATTCATGATAAACAAACTGGAAGACATCACGAGAGTTACTATTGTACATATTTGGAACTTTGGAACTATTGATGCTTTTCTGTTTGAACTTATGGAGAACAAATATTGTGAGTTTGTATTGCTATATAATTTGAACTTTTTAACTTGAATTTAAAAGAGCCATTACTTGAAGAATTGATTTTTGTAACAATAAGAAAATTAATTTTGGGTTTATGTGGGTCTTCTTAATGAATGCAGTGAATTTCAAAAATATATTCGACAAAGTGACCATTCCTTTAAAAAGGAAAGGAGACATTATATTCTAAATTCCTCACCCATGATTAAAATAGTTTTGAAGTCTTAACCTCATATATCATGCAGTTTTAATGAACTCCTTTATCTCAATTGGCGAAACCTTATTGACTCATATAAATGTTGAAAATTAGATTAGTTTCCGACATAGGTGTATGAAAATGTGATGTTTCATAGGAAAAAAAAGTACAATATTACTTGTACAATTACAAGTGTCAAAGTGTTTCCACAATCTCTACAAAATCCCTGAAATATTATTGCTTAGGAGAAAGAAATTAAATTTGTTGTATGGGCCCTACTAAACTTCTTTTTACCGAAATTTAAAAAAAAAGATAATATGGAATTTCAACTGTTGTAAATGTTATGCTACATACTGGTTATTAAAAAAAACTGCATTTCGTGAAAGAGCTCAAAATATGAGAATATAAGTATGAAAATATGAATTCAAAGTGCCTTTGAATACATTTCGATCTTCATTTTAAAAGGGTTGATTTTAGATTCATATAAAACTCAAAAAATAATTTTTTGCACTTTGCTGACCATAAATTTTGAAAAAAGTACCGACTGGCTAACCCATATTTCTCCTATGATCTGCCCGTAGAACAACAATTTGATTACTTTCGCCTTATTAATGTTTTTTCTATTTCAGAATCTAAAATTGCAATAGCACTATCAGAAAAATTGGATTGAATTGGATTACATCTGCTTACCACAATGAATGAGTTTGATTTCATCCGTTTACCATACAATGAATGAATGGAGTGGATTGAATTGGATTGCATCCGCCTACCTCAAAGAGTGAATTGGATTAAATTGGATTGCATTCGCTTACCACAACGAATGAATTGTATTTCATCTGCTAACCACACAATGAATGAATTGGATTAAATTGGATTGCATCTGCTTACCTCAATGAATAAATTTAGTTTGACACATCTGAGTTGTACATTATTGGAATAGTTTTATAAAAATGTCCAGAAATGTCAAGCTTTAACCCAACCTCCTTGATGCTGCTCTACCTGGTATATTTATATTATTCTAGTATTACCATATCATTTGAGTCACTCCCTTCTTAATTTGAGAATGCAACTCTCTGGGCTGAAACTGCAATTATTCTGGATTTTTCTGATGTATGATTACAAAGTCTGCTTTAGCTTTGCATTATAATTTGTAATTTGTTGTTATTTCTTATGTTTTAGGTAACACCAGGTAACACACGAGAAGATGCAGTGTGAACATGAAACCGTCATTATGGTATGTTAATATTTATTTTTGCATAGTGAAATAACATATTTACTACATTCATTAATATTATTATTCAAATTTTAAGGTATGTCAAAAAAGTGTGCAATTATTCTCATAGTTTGCTTCCTTTTTTCAAAAACTTTCTATTTGAATGACAGATATATAACTTGACATCTCGAGGCCTTTCAGATAGAACAAAATTCAAAAATAACTCTTGAAGAAATTTTTTTAGCTTGTCTTCAAACTTCACTGTCCTCAGGTTGTAATGTTGTGGTGTGATGACTGGTTTTTTCTCTTTCTAAAACGAATATTACAATTCATCTGGGAATATACGTGTTTCTTTTCTTGATTTCCAAACGTCTGTGATTTCTTTGATTTCAGCATCGCTTAAGGTTCTTTTCTATAAGTGACGCACATTGAAATTCTGGCTGTTATCGTCAAGTGTGCATCTCTTTTTTATCATTATCTGGCTCATCAGATAATTAGTATCCAATACATTTGGCATTTTTGTTAGTGTGTACGGTGTTATCTAAAACGTCTGCAATTTGTGTGTATTGCACAACCATGTAGCACCATCAAGTGTCAGGTAATCAAACCAACATTAGGCATGACTCCAATGATTTCAATTCTTTGCAAGCTTTTCATTCTCATTAAACACAATGCTTCTTTACTCACTACACAATTCTTCGTTTTCTTTTCCCAAACCAATGTGCATGAATATGCGTAATTTTTTCAGTGATGTGCTTTTAGCAATGTGGGTTAGGCACAGTGGTGTTAGTTTCTGGTAGGTTGAACCTTTGCTTCTGTCTAAGAAAGTTAAGTTAAATTTAAAAAGTAACGTCCTCCGCGGACGTAATCGGCATATTTTATCTGAGAATCACCCATTCTAGACCTATAGAATATGCATAATTTATCAAGCGACACACGGGCTTGTTGCACTAAATAAATTGTAACGTTCAATGGAAATATGCCGAAAATTGTTTGTTTCAAAACTTGAAGACCATGAGGAATGTTTTTATATTTTAGTTTTTTGTTAGTGCAGTTTGTTTTCTCTATGAATTGAGGCTAATTTGAGCTTGTTCTACCATATATATCACGTTTATATTTACAAACTCTTTTTCCAGCTAGGATTTTTTGTTAAATCAAGCATTTTTTATTTTTATGTACATATGAAAAGTATATCTGATTGGTACTGGAATTTTGGTCCCTGCATACGAATGGATGCATAGACTTGGCGTTGAAAGGGACTTCTCTTCATTAGAGGGATGAAACACTTCCTTCCTTGTCTCTCATTGAAATAGCTGATAATGCCCCTTTTCTCCGTTTCATAATCAATTGCAATATTTGGAGCTAAAGCCTTCTAGGATGCCAAGTTTAAATGATGATTTATCTTTCTTTACATTCCAAGCTCCTTCAGTCTTTCCCAGTAGCTCAATGCTTTGACATATTTGGTTTGCTGTGTAATTGATTTTTTGAACAGCCTCAATTCCTTGGATCAGGCCCTTTTCTTGTGAGTTCGAAAGCTGGGAACAATAGTCCAAATGGGGGATGATTAACGACTTCCATGGTGTTGTCATCACTTCTTTACTTCTGGATTTAAAAGTTATTAAAACCCAGCCGACAAGTTCTGTTGATTTTTTTATTATACCATTAATATGCTGCTTGAAGTTGTATCCTCTACACTACACCAAGGTCTTTCACTGCAGATTCCTCGTCGATAATTTTCGAGTGATCAGTAATATAGCTATAGCCAATGCCATCTGTTTGCCATAATGAGTGTGTTCAAATAAATTTCTTATCATTAACATTATGTTGTTATCTAATGCCCATTTGTAAACTCAGTCTTCTTGAAGTTTGAAGGTGTCTAGCAGGTTCTGGATAGCCTTTTTCCTTCTTGTGTCATCTGCAAAGCTTGAGTGTTGAATACTCCACATTTTCATCGATGTCACCGATCATGATAATAAACAATAAAGGGCCCAAAACTGAGCCTTGAGGGACACCAGAAATTGTCTCAGCTGCTTTAGAGGTTTCACCGTCAACTACTTGTTGCGTTTGGTTAAGAAAGACTTTATCCATGTCAGAAGTTTTTTCACTTTCCCCATCAGCTTTCAGTTTATTCAATAAAATGACATGGTCTACTTTATCGAAAGCTTTACTGAAGTCAATGTAAATCACGTCAACATCCTTGCCATCCTCCAGTTCTTTCAAGACACTATCAAAATGTGTAAGAAGTTGGCTAAAACAAGATCTCCCCTTTCTAAAACCATGTTGAGAAGAATTTTGTTCATCTTCTGGAAAATTGGTAATAAAAGATGATCGAATCTATTCATAGGGTAAAGGAATCCGGTTATAGCCAAGCTTTTTAGTATTGCTCCACATTGAGTTCCTTACTGATGACTTGACCTTCAACCAGTTTGACCAGAGTTACAACACCATTATTTTCGCCTCAACACAATGTGCATTGATCGTTCAATCTCCACAAAATCATAAAGTATATTCAACTCGCCAAGAAGATAGATGGAGTAAGAATACTTCAGCTTACTTTGAGAATCAAACTCTTTAATCTCCAAAGTTTTGCCAAGCTTTTCAATGTATTGATTCATATTGAGTTCCTTGATACTGATGACTTGACCTTGAAGCAGTTTAGCCAGAGTTACAACTCCAGTACATCGTTTTCAGAATCGAATTCTTTAATTATCAGAGTTTCGACAAGCTTTTTAGTATTGCTCCACATTGAGTTCCTTACTGATGACTTGACCTTCAACCAGTTTGACCAGAGTTACAACACCATTATTTCGCCTCAACACAATGTGCATTGATCGTTCAATCTCCACAAAATCATAAAGTATATTCAACTCGCCAAGAAGATAGATGGAGTAAGAATACTTCAGCTTACTTTGAGAATCAAACTCTTTAATCTCCAAAGTTTTGCCAAGCTTTTCAATGTATTGATTCATATTGAGTTCCTTACTGATGACTTGACCTTGAAGCAGTTTAGCTAGGGTTACAACTCCGGTATATATCGCTTTCAGAATCGAATTCTTTAATCCGGCTAAAAATTGCTTTGAATTTTCCTGCTCAACGACCGTAAGGAAGGTTTTTTACGTTTTTTTAAAACAGCATGAACTTTTTCCATATAAACATCGCTATTTTTGGGCTTAAACGGAGCGTATCTATGTATCAGTGAAGGCTCTGGCCAGGCAGATGGTAGAAAATGCATAAAACTCAAAAAATTAAGGATAAACCTTAAAAAATCAGCCATTTTGATGACGTCATAGACAGAATATAACTTTATGTATAAACATGTTAGAGGTCTCAAATTCCGACCACATACGGTATCTAAATACTTCAATCTATTAAACTTGAAAACATTCAATTTTTTGCAGATGTCAGCATTTTTTAGTCGAAAAAGCTTTTTTTGCAATTTTTTGCTGACGTCATCATTTTTCGAGTTTTATGCATTTTGTACCATCTGCCTGGGCAGAACCTTCACTCATACATAGATACGCTTCGTTTAGGCCCAAAAACAGCGATGTTTATATGGAAAAAGTTCATGCCGTTTTAAAAAAACGTAAAAAACCTTCCTTAGGGTCGTTGAGTGTTCGCTGGTTGCACTCGCACTGAAATATTTCATCTTAAAGCTTTAACCCTATTATTATCAGGCTTTTTCGGATTTTGTATTCTCAAGGGGGGGGTGTTTTCCACCAGCCTTGCATAACTTTTGATCTAGAAAAGATATGGACTTGAAATTTGGCAGAAATGTTCTCTACCATAAAAGGAGTTCATAGGAAAAAATTTTGGTTGATGACGTCATCATAAAGGTGATGACGTCATCACAAAGTTTCACAATTATCGCTGACCAATGAAAAAGTACTATTCAATAAAATAGCAATTAAAGTTGAACGAATGGAGATTTTTCCATTCTGTTTTGAATTTCTAAAAGCCAAAAAGAATATCTTTATCATATTTGCCGGTTTTTAACATACTAATAAAATTGAGGTTTAAAATCCATGCAGAAAATGAGTAAATTTTTTCAAAAAACAATGACATCATTGTTGATGACGTCAGCAGTTTTTGAAAAATTTTAAATGATTTTTTAAAATTTATTATTGATACCTAAAACCTGTCAAAATTTGAAGTCAGTTGGATGCCTAGATCAAAAATTATGCTAAATTTAAGATTATGGGATTTTACAGGGTTTTAGCTGGATTTTATGATATATGCCTGCACAAAAAAGTCATAAAACCTGATCTGGTCGGTGTATAATTGTAAAATTTGGTATACATGCTGCTAATAGAATTATATTAAAAGTCAAAAACTTTCAGAGTGTTAAAAAAAATTTTCAGTGAGCTATTAGCAAAAGAGTGCCAGCCTGGTGGAAAACACCCCCCCTGATAAAAATAGGGTTAAAGTGATCTCAACAGTAAAGAATTTTTTTTTAAATTTCGCTCGCATTCATTGTCTTATATCAAAACAAAAAATAAGCAACATAACGACATCGTAGTTTTTAATGGAAGGGGCGCAAAATAGACTAATTAGCGGGCGCTAAAAGCAAAGATTCTCATTTTGCCTCCTGGATACTTGCTCCTTGGATAAATACGAGTCTGCTAAATTGCATGGGTGCGTGGGTTGTAAACCAGTGTGGGTGCGTGGGTCAAAGCTTTTTGTGCGTGGGTCCAAATTTTTTTTCACGTGGGTCGATTTTTTTTGCGTTACAGATTGCGTATCACGTGACATAAACATTCGAAATATTTTCGAACTGTAGCATCCTTCAAGACAAGAAAACTGAAAGCTAAAATTGACATATGTTATATACACAGTAGACTTATACTAAAACTTTGCAATTCTAACTATTTTGTTCTAGTTATTTTCTGAAATTTTGACCTTTTATTGACACCATATTTGGTTAACAAGTGAACCAAAAACCTCAAAATTTGTTCCTGCAGTATTTATTAGACTAGTGGTCCCATAGGCCGTTTAAAGTTTGACTTTGAACTGCTTTGAACTTGTTAATTTTTTTTAAAAACTTAGAAGAAAAAAGGGCTCGGCACTTAAAGGGTTAAAAGGAAGAAAGAAACGTTACATTAGTAACATTAGACCAGGGTTTGTGAAAAGAGGATGGGAAATGAGCTAATCAGTTTTCGATATTTTCCTATTAGATTATTAGTACAAAGCATACTTGCTTATCATTAGCAGCAAATTAAATGGTCAAGATGAGCGATTTTTCTCATAAGAACTTTGCCACTTTTGAAAAGATGAAAAAAAAAGAAAAGCTTGAAAAGTTTCATGTATTTGAATAATATATCACGGTAATATATAGTATATACTAGAACAACAAATTTAGAGAACTTATTGCACAAAATGGTCAAATGTACCAACTAGGATTTCGAAAAGATTTTTGGCTTGTGCAACTGTTTGGGGATAAGTTAAACCATGTTCTCCCATAATGATTCTTGCAAACTGTACACATTCCTGTGAGCAGCCGAACATTAAAGGTTGTTTGATCATGTCATCCGTCAATGCATCTAAATCTTGACCTAAAATATCAAACCTACAGTCTCTTCCACCATATCGCGCGGATAAGTCGTATAAAAGATCTGGTTTTCCCGCCGGGCACTCTGAATTATTCACATGTCGAATTCTATGAGTGTTCCAAATCCTTCGAAATTCATCTAACTCTTGCTGTATAACTCCAGTAAAACAAAACCTTGCACACTGCAAATGATAATTCAAACTAGGATCATACAATCCATCATCAATCATATCTTTAAAAAAGTCTATCCACCAATGTGAAAAACCCCTTTTCAACTGCGACCACCATGCCTCTATTCTTTGGTTTGCTGTTGAAGTACCATACTGGAAACTTCTCTGGCCAGCGAATGAATCATTATGCGACCTTCGAAAAAATCTTTGAATTCCACAAATGTTAACGTTTTCAGTTCCACGGTCCGTTCTAATCAGCCTTGGTACAAATTTTGTTTCTTTAATGCAGTCTACGTAAAAAGATGCAGTGACTTTAGGGTCATTATTCGTTTCTGAAACTCTTAGCCAAAGTATTTTTCTGCTGTAACCATCAATACAGGCGTGGATTGGAAACCCGAATGGTTTGATTTTATCGTAACCATCCAAGTGCCATGTGTAATTTGGACCAACAGATCTGTATAAACGACGGTGCAAACGATGCTGTGCTCTATTTTCGACCCCCTCAGGATCAAGCTGCTTCAATATGAGACGAACAGTTTCTCTGTCTACAGTCAAACAAACCTTTGCTTCTCAAAACTTTATGCATCATTCGGTAACCCAAACATTTCTTCGAGCTTCTCAATTCCTTTGCTACAGTTTCAAATATTATGTTTATTGTGTCTTTTCTTTTTCTTCGATACAAACCAAGGTTTCTAAGTATACGATGAAGGGTTCTTATAGTTATCTGAATGCCTTGTTTATCCTCTAGCGTCCATAACATCTCCTGATATGAGTAGTTTTGTAGGAACATACGTTTGATCTCATCCTCTCTTCTGTCCATCTTGGAATCTATGAAAAATTTGTTCACATTGTTTTTGTTGATGAATATCCATTCTACGCATGCTGATTTGCTTCTTTGCGCATGCTCAGGTATTTTCATTGCGCATGCTCAACTTCTTTCTAACAAGCTAACTGGCGAATCGCCACTTAATAGTTTCCGAATCGCCACTTAATAATGTGCTAACTGGCGAATCGCCACTTAATAATTTGCTAAGTGGCGAATCGCCACTTAATAATTTGCTAAGTGGCGAATCGCCACTTAATACTTTGCTAAGTGGCGAATCGCCCTGGCTAAGTGGCGAATCGCCGCTTTTTAAATTTTCATTAAAAAACACGTCTAAAATGTCATATATGGGCCACGGTAAAAAGTAGATCAAAAATAGATCTTTTGCTTTGTTTCATTTTTGAGCGGTGTCAAATCAGAAGCTAAAAGCGGAAAGTCCAGATTTCACATGTAAATATATGACTCCCGTACTCCTATGTTCTGTCTTTGAATGCAAATGTGTGAAATTGACTATAGGTAAACTAGAAATAATGCAAATCTTTTTGACAGATACTTAATCATATTATGAAATCGATTTTTGTAAATTTATATTATTAGTACGACATAATATTAGTTTTAAAGAAATAAAAAATTTTCTCCATCCATTTATTGCTGACTCGCATCTCATCAATCCCCGTTTTACAAGTTAGATTAGTCTAGAAACGCCTTTTCAAGTAAAATGTATATTTCAAATTGCGGTGTAATTTTACGAATGCCTTATCGGTCGGGGAAAACTTCGAGAAAGAAAAATTTCTTCACCTGGAGACATTTTTGTCACTTTTCCTCGACCAAAATTTCATACTTGTCACTTTTCCAAGACCAAATTTATAATTTAGACCACCTACTCTTTTGTGCTTAATTGTAGGGGGTGTAATTAAATGGCGGGGGGGGTCGAACAAAATTTTTTTTTCTAAGGTAGTAGGAGGGGTAATCAATGGCTTAAAGTGTTTCTCTCACTGTAGGTGTTTCAAAACCGTTTAAAATATATTTCAAGTATTCTTTGAAATAGAACACTTTTTTGGTCAAAATCTTTTCCCAAAAAATGGAAAATGACCTCCCTCCCTCCTACAATTAAGCACAAAAAGAGTACTAAAGGAAGATAGTTTGGTGGGCGGATGACGGATTTTTAGATCCAAAATTAGCGTAAAAACATTGATATCGCATTATTTTGGGGATAAATTGTGAAAAATCGGATGGCCGATGGCCGATAAAAAATTAATTTTGGCGGGAACTTAATTCGGCGGATTTCAGAAAAATTTGCCAAAATTTCTTCCTTTAAGGTATGAATTGTCCAAAAATGAAATACACTCTTTTTTATAAGCATACGGAAAATCGGGTCGAGGCTCAATATGCTTAGCAAAATCTCATTTTCAACCTTAATTTACCTTAAGTGTATTAATTTTGGCGGGGATTAAATTTGGCGGATTTGGCGGTTTTTGGTAAAATCCGCCAAAATTTTAGAAATTGATTGCCCGCCAAATTAAATACACGCCAAAATTAATACACTTAAGGTATGATTATTTAGAATTTTCAAGTCGAATATCTCATCAAGACGAACGAGTTTTCTGTAGCCTTCATTCGCGATACGGCAGTTTTTCACACGGTTTTTCAACGGTTTTTTTTTTCAAGATTTTTCGTTCTTGAGCAAAATAGATATTTGTAGCCGTGCTATGTCTGCCTTGATCCCGTACTAGTCTGTGAAAAACAGCCGTATTGCGAATGAAGGCTACAGTGTACAGAAAACTCGTTCGTCGTGGTGAGATAACTCGGGGTAATTTTGCGCCGCAGGTGAAAATTTTGTCCAAGAAAGCTCAAACAGTAACCCCAAATAGGTCAACGTTTTAGAAAAGCTGTAAGAATTTTTGCATTTCAACTTGGAGGTATGCTTATTTTTTGGCGAATCTGAGCCTAAGTATGCTTTTAAACGTTATGCTTATAAAAAAGAGTGTAGTTTCCTTCTTTTTGTTGACTACCTCAGACAAGAATAACATTATTTTTATCGGGGTCACAATCGTACTCTGTACCAGAGTGTACCTCACGTTAATCGTTTCATAGTACATATCTGTGTGTTTTCTCAACGCCCCTCGGTGAACTTCTGAAGACGCTTGAAAATTATACATCTGAGGAAAATAGTCCCGAAAAAAAAAATTCTACCACAAGAATCTTGTTGTGCGCCGGAATGTCAAAAACTAAATTTTCCTGATACGGCGCCCTATATCAGCGCCGAGATCGTGTCTCATTTACCCAACTCACGGTTGGGTGAGCAAGAACTACACTTTGTCTCGCAACTTAGTTGTCATTACCAATCCTCTCGTTGCGATGCACGGACCTTCGGAAAATGAGATTGGATATTCCTCAGATTGTTTGTTTTCACCCACCCTTTAGAGTCGTCAGCGTGGTGGGCAGAAAGCAATGACAATCTGATCTCAGGTTACCGTCGTGTTGCTGTTCTCAAGAACATACTGTTCAAGAGTCTTGATTTCTATCAAAAAGAAATGCGGAATTTATTAATGCGAACGACCGAAATTTTCAAGTTTTGCGGAATTTAATTATGCGAAAAAGGGCCAAATTCGCATTAATTTATTCCCTTAAGATAGGCAAAACTGATTTCCCCTCACTATTTCGAACAAACTGACTAGGTTATTCACGCAGACCGGTACTTAATTATGCTTTTAAAACGACTAGAAAAACTTTTTCCCGAGAAAATGCACTCAGTCGAAAGTACTTTAGGCGTACAAACTTTTGCGAGGTCTAAAAATCGCGAAATTTCGAGAAATAATAGATGAAAAAATGGGCTCAACTTCAGTATACATTTGAAGGCCCAACTGTAAACAGGATAATGGCAGGCACTCATTATAAGTGTAGACTCGCAGTGATAGACGTTTGGGATAAGGGAAGGCCCGATTGTAAACCAGGGTTGACGGGTATTCGGGATAAGGGAAGGCCCATTGTAAACCCAGGGTGATAGGCGTGCGGAATAAGAGAAGGCCCGATTGTAAGTCCAGGGTGATGGGTAGTCAGAATTACCTTAAAGGTAGAAATTTTCGCGCGTATTAATTTTCGCGCACTGAGAAAAAATTTATTTCGCGTGTATTCATTTTCGCGCATAAGCGAATTCGATTCCAACTTTTGGGTATTAATTTTCGCGCACGAGGCATTTACTTCCCAAAAAATACCACTTTTACGTACAACTAGCCGTCCCGACGTCGTCCGAGACGACTCTTTAACATGATAATTATGCTCGCTTCGCTCGCTCACCGAGGAGAGGGAAGGCTCAATTGTAAATCCCAGAGTGATGGGTACTCAGAAGGATCAGAGAAGGCTCAATCGTAAGGTAAGTTTAGGAATGAAGAGTTTTTTGCCGTGTAGAGCAACCTCCTTCGCAAGCTAAATATGTTTTGGCAGATTTCGAAGACTTCATGAATACTACTACAATACTAATTTTTGTAGAAAAGAATTCTCAACTTCAGTCAGTCAGTTGAGCTAGAATCTCAGAATGTATGTATGTCTGCGTCTGTCCGCGAACTTTGGGGCAGCGTAGAAAGCGGAATAATTGGTCTACGGAGCTGAAATTTGGCACACCCTCCTTCGGTTAAAACTTAGGGGTAGTTTTTTCAGTTTTTTAAATTTCGAGCCAATTTTGGCGTAAACGACTAAACGACAATACCAATGAAATACAAGCCCAAAGGGCTAGAAGCGAATCTCCTATGTAGGATTTGAAAGCCATTTAAATGCTACATAAGTTGCCTGATCTTGGGAGGTCCGCGTGTTTTCATACAAACGGCGGATTGGAATTAAAATTTACCGCCAGATTTTGAAAAATGCTTAACTCGAAAACAAAGAAACCGCTAGATTCAATCCTTCGTCAAAAAAGCGGCGCACATTTTAAAGGTCATTTTTTCTTGCCTGAGAAAGGTTGAAGATTAGCTTCTAGCCCTTCGGGCTTATATTTCATTGATGTGCATTCATAATGAAATATTTACAATTTTTTGCTAAACATCGGAGTACTTATCATTTTCCTACAGTAGGATTATAAGAGTTTCATGTTGACGGGGATTTTAAATTTGATCGAAAACGGTAGTAGAACGTAGTATAAATAGTAGAACGTCGAATTAGGGAGCGTTGACTGTATTATTAATTTTTTGTTCAATACCAGAACTTTAACTATCTAACCCTTCGTGAGCCCCCCCCCCCCCTAAGCGAAATTTTTTTGATAACTTTATCAGATCAGTGGTTATGCAGAAAGTGAGCATTATGGGTAAAATACTAACCAGTCTGTAAAATACCAACCAAACAGGTGGCCAAACTGATTTTGCATATTGTCTTTAATGGTCAATATTAATCATTGGTGAAAATTTCAAGTCAAAAGCTCTTGAAGTTCCCGACTTCCGTTTGCAGACCGGGCTGTAAAATACACATGAACCCCCTCGGTCCATGTGTATTTTACAGCCCAGTCTGCAAAGTACAAAATACCCATAGAACCAAATATTTTTGTCACTAGGCACTTTTTTCGTTAAATGGGCTCTTCCAGAAAAAAAACAATTCATGGGGGGGGGTGAAGGATATATATTTTTTTCGTGCTTTACCCATGGGCATATACCGTGAAAATCACAGCTTACAAATCATATTACGTAGGCTGTGAAGACCAATCGCGATTCTATTCTTCGCGCATCAACGAAAACAATAAGTAACCATGACGACAATCCAAGATCTTGGATTAAGTTCAAAGTTGACATTGTAATCCCCGTCGCTGAAAACATAACAAAGCTTTATCTCACATGCTTTCACAAAAGTCTACAAAAGAGTCAGTGATAGAGAATCATAACATAAAAGTCTTTCTATTAATTCCATTTCAATGACGTAACATTACCATAATTGATAGTTAAGTAATTACTATCAGACAATTGGGAATCATTAAAAGATTTCCTTTTAACGAAACTCATTTCAATTGCACTTGGAGGCTTCTAGGGAATTCATAAATAGTAAACATGCATACTGATACAGTCTACTAGACATTAATATGGTAAAATTTGCTCTTCATCTTTGATTCTTTTTATAGCTATTAGATTGACACATGCGCAGTAAAATTTCTTCACTTGGTCGTCAGAGGTTGATTTGAAAACTCAGCCTCTGATGCTCAGGGTAAACATAACGATTTTCCCCCATTTTATGGACCCATATTTTACCCCACATGAACAAGCATCAAATTGACCCCCTGGAAACCAAAACTTTCCCCTGGACATGGTAAATTTACCCTATGGACATGGTAGTTTTTCAGGGTTTTTTTCAATACTCCTGGACAATGTATCCTCCCACCCTGAACGGTTTTTTTTCTGAAAGAGCCCAACTCGCGAAAGTAAACGTCCTAAATTCAAGTAATTCTTGTGCGTATCAATTTTCGCACACGAGCGAGTTTCATTTAAATTTTAGGCATTATTCTTTGCGCACGAGGCAATAATTTTCAAAAATTAGCACTTTTACGCATAACTGTTTACAATTTTAGGTTATTTTACGATTTTCTGGAGGGATTATTCGAAAATTCAGTATTAATCTTCTTCGCGCACCTTAACACTGCGCATATTTTTGGTATTAAATTTTGCGCATTTATTAAACTGCGCGAAAATTAGTACGTGCGAAAATTATACCCTCTCGAACTTCTACGTCACTCGCATTCTTTATCTCAAACACTCGCTAGTTTGAACATATACTATCTCGAGCTTTTTCAGTCAAAGATAACGAGTGTCGACTGTAATTTCATCTTCTTTATATCTTTTTCGTTTCACTCAATTTTAGTCAAAATTGAAATGATTGGAGCATATTTTAAAAACAGAACTATTTATGTATTATGAAAAACGAAACTTTTGAATTTTTGAGACCTCTCATGTTTTTGATGTTCCGGACAATCAGGGCGTGGTCTTTCTTAATCGACAGTGTTTTGTAATATATGTTCGTTAGTGCGCCTGTGATTTCTTATAATAAAGAAAAAAAAATCGATAAGGCGAGACCAATTTGATTAGTTGTTTTACGGGCCCAACCGACCCTAAAATTTGAAAAATGAAAATAAAATTAATTTTGGTAGTTAATATTTTTATTTTCATTGTACCCTACGTGGGACTCGTTTTTTGAAAAATTTTGCCAAAATTTGCGAAAGAAGTGACCCTGATTGGGACTGAAATTCCCAAATTTTCTGATTTTGTCCCAAAATTTCCAAAATAGATACCCTGCGAGGGACTGATTTTCTATTTTGGTGTTTTTCGCAACCCTACGTGGGACTGGTGGAGGCGAAAAAATGTACCCTGACCAGCGGAACCTCCCCGTATCCCTTGTCCAAGTACCCCCCCCCCCCCGGGGTCAGCCTTTCCGTGTCTTCTAATCTTCTATTGCAATTTTTGGTTACAATTTACAAAATTTTTGTTGCAATTTTAGCTTAAATCTCGGGTGAAATTTATTTTCTTCAAGTTTAAAAACTAATTCTAGAGGACTATAGCGCTAAACTCGAAACATGTAGCGGGAAATGAAGCCACTTAATTTCCCATCTAGACCCGCATCCAGGCAAAAAAACCGTAACAAGAAGAACTATCACAATCACTTCTTGCCCTTTCGGGGCTTTAAATACACTCTTCTCGAGATGCATAAAAGCATTGCAGGCCTCGATGCTTTTGATATTTATGTTATAAGAAACATGGCAATTTAACTTTCAGCCGAAATACACTATTCTTCTTAAAAAAGCGTATAGTTCAACTTCAGGGATCTTATTCTCAGAGGAAAAAAAAATTCTCAAACTTCGTGGTTGATTTGATATGTTTTAATTGGTGAATTAACAATAAAGGAAAACGGGAAGGGAAGTGGTAAGGGACAAGAAATCAAGCAACAGCATGATTGTTTTTATGAATTACATTTGTATTCTTTGTCTTTAAATAAGGAAAAAATAAAATTAGTATTAGTAACCTCATGGTTATAAGGGAAATTCGGGATAAATTTCCCGAGGTCAATTTTGAAATTTTTTGAAATTTCCTGAGTGCAACGAGGGAAATTTAAAACATTACGAAATTTGACCAAGGGTAATTTATCCAGAATTTCACGAAAATAAGCATGGGATTCCTGGTTAATCTCATGGTTTGGATTGAAATTCTAACAATTCTGAAAGACGTCAATTTAACACTGGAAATCAATCTGAAATTTTAAAAGGAGGTCTCAAAAAAGTCATGGAAACGCGAATCGAGTTTTAATTGGATAGTATTCCATTTACTTGAGCCTTTGAAGTTAGTAAGAAAGTCGAAAAAGGTGATGAATTTCCAAACGATGAAAATTTCACTTTTGCGGGAAATTACAAAATCTAAGAGGGAAATTACAAAAGCTAGGAGGGAAATTACAAGTTCGCGGGAAATTACAAATTAACGTAAGCAAAAACGTCAATCGAATTTCAATCAACCATGAGATTATAGAACAGAACAGAACAGAATATGTAATAGTTATCTCATGGTTCCGACCATGATACGAAAAATATTTTTACGAGTTCCGGTGTCACAGGAAAAAAGTACTCCCCGAAAAAAAGTACTCCCCAATACTTATTTCCCAGATTTGAAGCCAGTATATCTGTCCATAGATCTGTTTGCTTATTCTGCAAAAGCATTGCAAAACTCCATTAAAAACGCAGACGGTTCATTCCAATTCTTGTACAACATTTTGAAGTCAAAACATTGCAAACAATCTGGTCGTCAAAATCTTTTATCATAAAGAAGACATCGTAGTGTCGAATCGATCAATTAACTGACGTTAAGCGCGCTTTTTTGTTTTGATGATTGGTCGAAGAAATGCCTCGTTTGTGCAAGCTCAGCGTTTTTGAAGGAGCAATTCAGACATCGGGAAAAAGTAATGTCAATATGGCTTTAAGTACTCCCCAATACTTATTTCCTAGGATAAAAGTACTCCCGGGAGTACATTTCTCCTAGGAAATATTACCCCCTACAGAAAAAAGTACTCCCCTAGGAACTATGCTGTGAAGTCTATGCGAAATCAATTTTCCATGACGTTTTTACTTGGAGTACTTGCATACAGTGTTTGTGATCTGGCCATTAACTTTTGAATTTCGAAAGTTTTATAAAAACAAAAAAAACATTGAATATTTGAAGATTCTGAAAATAGATTATATAGCAAACTCTGTAGTTCCAACAAATTAGATTTTCTGTTCGAGTTAGGATAGGTTATTTATGAGTTTGGAAACTATTCTAGTCGCGAGTTGGGGAGTTGAAAAATTACCGGCTACCGAAAAAGAGTAACATACATCAAAAGTATATTTTGAAATCTTATTGCCGACCCAAAAAATATCAGCGTTTGATTGGTCGAGAGCATCGAGATATTTGCGATATTTCATATTTCTTTAGTCTGGAAATATGACCGCGTTGACTTTTGGGGGACTGGGTAAGCGGCGGCGAGAAAAATCAAAACAAAACAGCCGAAAAGAACTGACTTTCGGAGAAACTGACTTGGGAATCAAAGGGGGAAACGCAACAAAAATATGTTCAGATTAATTTTTACTTTGGAGTTCTTCCATAAAAGACACTAAAATCAAATCTGATGAACTAAGAATTTATTATAAAACAACTTTTGGCAACTTTGTCCGTGTGATAACCAAACAGTTTTTTATCAATGCATACAAAAAAACTTGAGATTCTTGAATGTTTGCCAATAAAATTTCTCATAACATAACAAGGAAAGTGTAATGTCTTGTATTTAACCAAATGACGAGTGATTTTTATAAAAGTTCTCTCCTAATTCTCGTTCTCGACAACAACGTACGTCCTTGACTTTTCAACTCAACAATCATTACATCTTCCTTCTAAAATTCGAAACATTTACAGCTTGACGATAATCAAGAAAGTATCCAAATTGTTTTGCTGTTGAAAAAATGTTGTTCTTTAACCATTTTTACAAGCATACATTTCCATCATGGGACTCCTTTCCTCTGCTATTCTTTCCCATGGCCATGTCACCGAAACAAAAACATAGAAAAAGACTGAATGTTATCAATCTGATTAATCCATTGATGGAGGGTTTCTTCTCTTTCGAAACAATACTGTACATCATCTGCATTTTGAATTATCAATCTAGAAACTTTCAAATACATCTCTAAAAAATCTGCAACTCTTCAAAACAAAACTTCTGGATCGAAAATGATCGAAAAATGTTTCTCTATTTTGTTTTTGTGTGAATATTTTTAGCGGGAAGTTATCGAATGTTATTTTGTTCGAATCTAACGTTCGAATTAGATTTTCGAATAAAAACATTCGAAAGTTCACAGAAGCAGAAGAAGGCGGTAGTAAGTTTAAAAACAAAAAGAGGACAATTTTTTTGAGTCGACAATAAATTAGTTATCACATGACTTCTCGTGCAATACTCGATATTTTACTCGTTCCGAGATTTTACCGATATTTTTCCTCGCCTAAAGGCTCGGAAAAATATTACGGAAAAATCTCGGAACTCGTAAAATATTTCTCGTATTGCACACGAAGTCATGCGATAACTAGTACGTAGTGTCGAATCGATCAATTAACTGACGTTAAGCGCGCTTTTTTGTTTTGATGATTGGTCGAAGAAATGCCTCGTTTGTGCAAGCTCAGCGTTTTTGAAGGAGCAATTCAGACATCGGGAAAAAGTAATGTCAATATGGCTTTAAGTACTCCCCAATACTTATTTCCTAGGATAAAAGTACTCCCGGAGTACATTTCTCCTAGGAAATATTACCCCCTACAGAAAAAAGTACCCCCTAGGAACTATGCTGTGAAGTCTATGCGAAATCAATTTTCCAGACGTTTTACTTGGAGTACTTGCATACAGTGTTTGTGATCTGGCCATTAACTTTTGAATTTCGAAAGTTTTTATAAAACAAAAAAAACATTGAATATTTGAAGATTCTGAAAATAGATTATATAGCAAACTCTGTAGTTCCAACAAATTAGATTTTCTGTTCGAGTTAGGATAGGTTTATTTATGAGTTTGGAACTATTCTAGTCGCGAGTTGGGGAGTTGAAAAATTACCGGCTACCGTCCGAAAAAGAGTAACAACATACTCAAAAGTATATTTTGAAAGTAAATGTAATATGAGAGTAATATATAATATAGTAAGACGTATACTACATATAAAACACGTTATATGCTCATTTCCCTGAAACACGTGTGTTGAGAGCATCGAAGCTATTTCTACTGTCAATTCATATCCATTTATTATAGTTTCATCAAAATTTTTATAAAAAGTGTCAATCCTAATGATAAAATGATAAAAGACAAAAGAAAGCGTCATTGTTTTTCTAGCTCTATATGCTAACTCTACGTACTTTATAAGGCTAAAATGACTGTCAACTTATATCCTGTATGATTAATATTTTTCGGGGAATTTCCTTGATAATCATATATTTAAAGATTTTGTCAATATTTTTACAAGAAAGTGTCATGTCAGCATTATGACAATGACATTTTCAGAAATACTAATTATTTTGGCTTTGCTAGCCAGCACCTTACTATTTTCAGGATCTTAAAGGCCAATAATATGGTTGGTACTGGCTTATTTGAAATTTGTACTTTTGAACTACATGAATTAACTCTATAGTTTTCGGTTGCCGTAATTTATAGCAACTCCCAACTCGAAACTTGCAACTACCCACCTACCCACCTCCCCAACTCACCACTAGAAAATTACCGAGACTCGTTATTTTAGTTATGGTCAGGGTTGGAAGTCGTAAATATTGTACATTTCAAAAATATCATAAGTCCCGAAAAATGAAAGCCACCATCTACAAAAGACTAACAACTTGCTGTAAGATGAAAGAAATTACGTATCACGGACTGTTAAGTTCGTCGAAGTTGTTATAAACTCTGTCATTTTAGTCGAAGGAAACGTCTAGAAACGATATTCGTCTTTTCACCTTTCTTCATTTTGAGTAGAGATTCCCGTTTTAATTTGTTCTCCACATCATGGTCGATGTAGTTGTAGACTTCAATGTAATGCGAGTTTTCGTCTTCGATCATAGTGTTAATGGTCTCTTGCATCGTACTGAAAATGTGAAAAATGAGACGTCATCGATGTTAAAGTTCTTGCTACGTCGTTTTTATTTAAAGTGCTTTTATGAAAGCCAAAAAATTTCATTTTTGTTTGTCAAGATACTGATGCTATTTTCGACGTCCTATTTTCTTCTGAAATAAGTCGTCTAGCATACGTTGCCTACAGATCATTTTGTGAACACTAATGAGTAATATTCAATACGAGAAAGAAATCTCCCCTAATAAACAGAATATAATTCTGTGAATAAAGATATAAAAATAAAAGATGTATTTATCATGCCACAAGTTATCACTGACGACAAAAATCGAATTTAAATAAAACGTTATAATGCGTTCACTCTAACTTGGTTAATCGTTAATGACTTTCAAGTGGAATTCTTTCTTTCAACCATCGAAAACAATGGAAATTGAGTGTTTTTTAAAAAGACATCAACCAAGTTAGAATGAACGCACTATATTTACCTTTTCATCGCACCTTTGTAAGAACCATGCTCAAAGAATCGAACGATTGTTATATTATCTTGTTGTAACCGGAATGACACACAGAAGAAAATACCCTCTGCCACACCACTGTATTATAATATTATCCAACACTGCATTCGTCTGGTTATCGATTTCTGAAAATATAATTAAAGAATCTTCAATAAATAGTTTAACTTTTAAAACAAGACAGGGTATAAGTTTCAAGGAAGGTACAAATTAATGAAAATAGATACAAAAGCTGGCAAAATATACCTTCCCATAAAGAATGGTTATCATCAAGACTTGATCCATCATATGGTTTACCCATTATTTGAAGATTTGCAACGTAAATTTGTTTTTGTAATTTCTAAAATAAAAGATTTGAAATATGAAAGATGAAACGGGCTAAAAATGGCTACTAGCATATAAAATGTCATCAATGGCGAAAAGGTCTATAGACGGTGGTGGCAGCCATATTGAAGGCGAAGCAAAATACCAACTTTGAAAGCAAAGTAGCCAATCCAAAGTGACTTGCCTAATTCTATTCATACTTCTCATTGGCTGCAATCTTAGCAATATGTTGCTATTTCCAGATGGTGTAAATTGAACAAGCTTAAAAGAAAATTGCAATCGAACCGAAAGCGATATAGAATAATTGCGATTTGATTGTCGAACGCAATTGAATCTCAATTGAGTGGACAAATCCTGGGTAATATTTGATCGCGATTCAATTGCGTTTGAGCGTTCAATTGATTCTGCGTTGGATTGTTCGACTCACACCATCCATCCCCGGGGGGGGGGGCACTGGGTTTGCGGACTGACGGTATGTGCGGGCCAAAAATTGGCTTTTAAAATTGCACCCTTACAGTGCAGCAAAAATCAGTGAAAATCATACCCTTAGAGTGCATTTTCCCCCAAATTTTCGATCCCTTTCGTGCAAAAAATGGTCAAAATTCTAGCATTTTTGGTCAAAATATCTAGATTTTTCAAGAATTTTCTGAAATTTCTACCCTTACAGTGCATCTCTAGTTTTTCCGACCCTTACAGTGCATTTTAAACATATTGGAAAAGGTACCCTTAGGACCCGCACATACCCGTCGGTCCTTTTGCCCAGCTGCCCCCCCGGGCATCCATCATACACCATACATTATCAGAAAGGATTATTGTAAACAGATATTACTATCACATCATTTAAACAAGACTTTTATCATTTCAAGTTTGTTTGTTTTTTCGCTAAATAAGACAAAAGAGATTTTAGCTCTAAATATTTAGGGGAACATACTTTGGTCAGAACTAATATGACAAGTCAAAAACAGGATTACAGGCATTATTCGTACGTATCTTCTATTATTTGCTCACTCAGCCTTTTGAAACAAAAGAAACAACGATTTTCTCTCTTTTGCACGCGGCACTCTCTCTTTCTTTTGCTTTCATTTGCTGTATCAATATAAGATTTTTATTGGTGACATAAGCATGGGTGTACACCCGAGAAATAAGAAGTTTTTATTACCGTATAATGCCATAATGTCTCAAGGCGATAATATTTCATTCACCAAAAAATTTGCCAAAATAAAAAATTTAAAAATGTCCTTGCTTGCCAAATAAGCTATTACCACAGTAGTGGTGAACAAAGTAAAGAATGAATCTGATTGGTCGATGGAATATGTCCTTCAGTCTAAAGAATCATCCAGGCTAGTTCAATTTATTCCAATGAAGTAGTTGATAGGACTTGCAAAAGTTGTGTTTTCTGTGTTTTGTGTGTTTGATCCAATAGCTGCAGAAAAATGATTTTTTTTTTTATGATCGGACTTGCAAAAGTTGTGTTTTCTGTGTTTTCTGTGTTTTGTGTGTTCCATCCAATGTGCAGCTATTGGATCGGACACACAAAACACAGAAAACACAACATTTGCAAGTCCAATCATAAAAAAAGTCATTTTCTGCAGCTAACACACAAAACACAGGAAACACAACATTTGCAAGTCCGATCATAAAAAAAGTCATTTTCTGCAGCTATAGGATTGAACATACAAAACACAGAAAAACACAACATTTGCAAGTCCAATCACAAAACAATGATTTTTTGTCAGCCAATCGATAGACCTTTTCGCCTTTCCATCCGCCATCTTGAATTGTATGCAAAAATAAAGGAACGAAAAAGCCGTGGTTGGATTTAGTTTGAATATATGCAAAACATATGCAAGTTTACACAAAGATTAAAAAGACAACAAAGCTTCTTATAAATAAATATTATAACCATTAGAACAATAAAAGATGGAATTTCTCAATCCAAAAAGAAATATTCACAGAACAACAAAAGCCTTTTAGAAATTTGTTCTTAAAGACATAGCATATTCGGTTTTCATGCCATTAAGAAATTCCACGAAGATGGAGTGCACACATCAAACTTTCAAAACACGCAAACTGAAAAGCAGTAATTATGACGTCACACATTCTCAATGTTTTGATTTGATCATTTGGCGGCTCTATTCCCAGGAGAATAATTTACCGTCAGCCGAATAAGAATTATTTTTTACCTTCGCTGATGATTTTTCAGTTTGAATTTATGTCTAATGTTATTGATTTTTGAAGTGCTTGTTCTAAGAGATGAGCGAATATAATTATTTTTAGTTTTCAAGAGAAGCAAATTTAATCTTTCTTCTACAAGATTACACTTTAATATAATGCCAATTATGCATGTAAGTTTTATATTTACTTTCTTTTTGCATATGTTTTGCATACTTTCTAAGGGAATTTCACCACGGGAATTCGGCCACCATAATTCTTGCATACAATTCAATATGGCGGATGGAAAGGCGAAAAGGTCTATTGAACACACGAAACACAGAAAACACAACATTTGCAAGTCCGATCAAAAAAATGAATTTTTTGCAGCTATTGGATCGAACACACAAAACACAACTTTTAGAAGTCCTATCGGTGTTTGTGCTCATACTTTATTGGAATAAATTGAACTAGCCTGGATGATTCTTTACTGAAGGACATATTCCATCGACCAATCAGATTCATTCTTTACTTTTTGTTCACCTTAACCCTATTACCAAAATGTAACTCCCTTTAGGTAAAATAATCGTAAATTGTACAAGATAGATTCTACAATAACCCATTAAGAATCTCAAGTGCGTTTAAATAAATCTCAATACCCATTGTTTCTGAATCTTCTAATGGATTAATATGGTTATCTAAATGATTGAAAAACTCTTGTGGAAAGTCAATGTCATCAACTTCAACGTGTGGAAGGTTGTTATTCTCAAATGGGACAGGAGCTTCAGGATCGTAACCATACCATTCTAGGTCATCTATCACGCCATCATGATTTTGCTGCAAAACATCTTGAACTGTATTAAGATTTCTGTTCCTGATATCCACCATTCCGTTTTGCCACATTCTAGTTGGGGTCCAGTTATGCTCAGTGCGCATAGGGTGGTTATTCCATGCTGATTTAAATGAAGACAAAGAATGATTTATTCTTGGTAAGAACACAAAATGCAACGCAAAAATGTGTCTATCATTATTTCTATCGAGAATTCCATTTGTTTCCATAGTATGGAACAGGTAATAATATGTACAACATACTGATCTGTAGACATCACGCCACAAACGCTCAATACGTTGATTCTGCTGTGATGTACCACGTAAAGCACTTCCCCTATTCAATCCTCTCAAATCCTCCATCGCTCTCCACACAAGAACATTTTCACCACCAAAATCAGTTCTAACTCTTGATGGAATTCCGAAAGTGGCGATAGCTTGCTCAAATAATGAAAGTACGGTTTCTGAGTAATTGTTGGTGGAGCAGTGTAACATTGTTATAAGTCGAGAAAAACCATCAATAGCTCCGTGTATAACGAACTTCCAAGTTATGAGGCTATGGTGACCATCCATGTGCCAGAGGCTATTAGGACCTCTGACACTGTACACTCGCCTAGAAACAACTAATGCCCATCTAATTCGAGCATTTTCAGGATCTACAGCCTTGATACTATCTTTGATACGTTTTTGTTGGACATGAATGCCCCGAGACTTTAAATGACCGTACACCAAAGAAAAACCAACAAAATTGCCGTGTTCCCTCAGAAATGATGAGACCAAATTATTGAGGTCTGCATCTGAAATGTCAGCAAATCTTGATAGATGGTTCAATTCAAAATCATTGACACGTCTTAGTATTGTCCATCTGGAAACACGAAACATATTTGCAATTGTGTTCCAGGAATGGCCAATTTCTCTCAAACTTATGAGTGTTTCTCGGGAAATGTCAAGTCTTGGTCGTCCAGGCTGACTTTGCCGGATCACAGGGGGCTGTTCAAATGAAATTACTGCTGGAGAACTTGGATAACAAACTTCGGTATTGAACATGAAGGATATTTCTCTGAAGATAGCATTAAAATTCTCTAGAATTCCAGAAATAAGCTGTACACTTTCTTGATTTCCTTGAAATCCTGGTAACATTTGTCCCAAGATGGGGCACACAAACTCTATTCTTGAAAGTACAATTTCAGCAGCATTTCTGGAATATATATTAGCAGCTGCATCTAAGAGCTCATCCAAGTATTGAAAGAATTCTTCCCAAGTATGATCTACATTCTGGACTCTATCACGCTCCATATTGCAAAAAGAAAGCTATCATTTATTCATAATGAATTTTTCACTGTAAAGAAAATACAATTTTTTAAAGAATTTATTTGTATATTAAAATCTCAAAACTAAAATTAATCATAGGTTGAGAAAAAATTCACCAATGCTTTACCAAAAACGTGTGCGCCGTTTTTATGTGCCCCGCCTTTTGTTAAAAATCTGAAATTCATTAATTATTTATATTGACGTCATAAAACAAGAAAAAAATTTCTCTTCCAGAGCGCACAAAAAACGCCATTGAAGTTGAAATACCTCAACTTCCACAAGCGCATATCATATTTTTCTATAGTTCGTATTTATTTAACCAATCAGATTAAACAAATAAACTGATTCAACACTTTTATCGTTTTATCTTCAGCTCTCAAAAATGAGCTGGGAGAGTTTATGAACAAGCGTTTTAAAAGACGAAGCGCACATAAAGAGAGTGCAAATTTAAAGGAAACCCGCTATAGTCAGACAAATTTGGGATAAAATAGTAGGCCCGATTTGTGTTAAAATCGTGCAAATTTGGAACAAATCACCAAATTTGGACCAGATGCTCATTATACCCTATAGATTAATATTAGAAGGGTAAACCAAGATAATTAAGAGGGTTACCCTCTTAATTAGGGCCAATTAGGCTAATTTGGCCTCATTAAGCCTAAAACAACGATTTTCCTGGGTGCTGTACCCCAAAAAGCATCAATTTTCCAATCATTTGGTTTCAAATCATTCTTAAAGGGATAATCAGATGGTTTTTGATATTCGGCCTAGAGATACCTTCCGTGATCCTGAGAAAAACCTCCAAATTTTTTGACCCAATCATTTTCCAAAGCTAATTGATATTTAATTCTAAAGTTTTTAACTTTTGCTTGAAAACAATAGAAATACAACGTAAAGACTGTGTAAAGACTCAATTTTAGAAAATTCAAAATTAAATATCTCAGCGCTGCTGGTAAATAATAAGGTTGTAAAGTAGCTTCTTTCCTTTTGCTTCGAAGCTTCGAAAAGTGCGTGTTCGAGATTTCTAGATTTTCCGTGGATAGACTCACAATGATATAATGTTAATCGATTTCCTAGTTAAAATTGCGAGGCTAAGTGACCAAGGCACGCGCGATTTCAAAGGGAAGGGCGGAAAAGTGCCAAACGCCCTCGTGCGTTGTCGGCACAATTATTTGTCGGGCGTTTTCGAAAATAGACTTTTTAGCGCCTGACAAACGAGAGTAGTGCGCCCGACTTTCGGGCGCGCCGGCAGAGTTGTCCTGTCAGTTGGTAGGTCTGCACTGAAACAAACATCAAACAATAAAACATTTACCCCCTAAACGTCAATATGACGTTCGTCATGGCAAGATGTATTGACGTCATCCCTTTTAAGGCTTACCGTCAGTCAACCAGGGTTACCAGTGTTCACAGTGCTTTTTTCGTCTGAGATGGAAAACATGAGAAATTGTTTATACTTTTGATTGACCCTCTAAGTTAAGTTGGCAGAAAGCACTCAATTTTCTAAAAGTTTTTGTTTCGCAGAGTTTGAATTATAAATTTCAGGAGCTTCACAATTCCTCCGAGGGAAGCGAGGTTGGAAAGGAGTGCCACAGGCGAAATTTTTTTCACTGTTTGTGAAGTATTTTTAATATTTCGCGATGTTGTTAAGAAGAAAATAAGAAAGTATCTTCTTTGCTACCTAGAAAAGCGAGGAATTGAAGACTTTTGTGTATAGATTGTAGATTAAACTAAATAAAGCAGTTGATAAACTAGGGAATAAAGTAAAGCAAGTTTATTACTCAATTGATAAACGAGTGAATAAAGTAGCGAGTTTATAAATCATTAGATAAACGAATGAATGAACAGATGAATGAAGTAGCTGACTGTCTTGTTGTCGGACTAGTGCCCATTGAATTTACCTAAATCCCAAAATAACTTAAACTTGAACTAACTTTACTTTAATCTAAACTGTATAGGCACAGACTCCTGGCTTTTAACCTCCAGAAGTAATTCCACCATCTTTGTTTTGAATACACATACTGTGAGTTTTTTGCAGACCAGAAAGGATTTCGGAATGGAATGCAATGCTGACCAGACTTGTAAAAATGATTATTTTCAGGACCAGAAATGAGAAAATGATGTTTTCCAAGACCAGATATGTAGGGTGAATTTACCGAACAAAATTTAAATTTATCGCACAAAAATTTTGAATTTATCGAGCGAAAGTTGAGTTTAACGAATGAAATTTGAATTTACCGAACGAAATTTGAATTTACCGAACGAAGATTTAAATTTTACCGAATGTTTGTTTTGTTTATCGAAAGAAATTTGTATTTATCGAACGAAAATAAAGCTAGCGAATTTTGCTACCAAAAACCCACCATATATATTGGACTAGAATCTCGATTTTTTGCGAATTGTTTTTGTTTTTGCGTCGTAATCGGCTTTCCGGCCAATTTACTACTCCGTGATTTTCCGGTAGCATTCATAGCCTAGCAAATAGCTTTTCCTTTTAAACATGAGCGGCGTTCATAGCCTAGCAAATAGCTTTTCCTTTTACATGATGAGCGGCGGACGTTTTTCTTTATTTTTCTCTTCGGAGTTTTTTTGTCGCAGATTGATTTGTGGATCAAGTTTTCAAAAGCAGGTAATTCTTAGACATTGCACGTTTTTGATTAAAGAGGCCATTTTGATTTTCAAGCAAGTCCAGCAGTCGAATTGCATTAATTTTTTTCAAAAATATAAGATATAAAACACAGTGAATTTGCTGACAGTCAAATTAAACAATCTGTCTCCTGTCTTAGACATTCAGATTGACTTATTTTTCGGCCAAACAGTTTGATCAGCACGTTCAAACTGCCACAGTTCTGAGAGGAAACTCAGGGCTGGGATAAACACTGTCAAACCCAGTTTGAGTAGCACCCTCAAGCTGATTGAAAGTGAATTAAAGTAAAAGAATTATTGAAACTGAATTACACTGCTTATTTAAAAAAGTCTGATTATAAAAGAAAAGCCAAATATTAGGGAAATTATATACGTTCTGTGAAACTTTTGTTTTGAAGCATAATTTCAGTGTCACTAATAAATTACAGCTTCTGCAACAAAGAAATTTGAAACATTTTTTCTCAGTCATGGAAGAGGAAGACTACTTAATTGATTTAGACACTGCATTGAGTGTTGCGCATTTTCGAAATTCAAGCAGAACAACTGCTGGACGTACCTTTTCTTGCGCTGTTGATTGTTTTCTTGAAATATGTTACCGCTTGCTTCTTCCAGAAATTAAAGATAAGATGTTGTTTGAAGAATCAAGTGAATTTTTTACTTTGCTTCAAATAAGTGGGTCAATGGAAATTCCATTTGAAAATAATGATAACATTAAAAGTAATGCTTTTCGACTGCTGGATGAAATTAGAGATCCGTTATGGTCAAGGATCATGGAAAATTGTGATACATTTAAGAAAAGAAATTGTGACGCAGAGTTCCAAGAGATTTTTGGAAGTAATATTTTCAAGAAATTATCAGAAGGAGAGAGACACGTTTTTGAAGCAAGCTTTGTAATTCAAGGTATTTGTAATAGTTGCGGTAGTGAAAAAGAACGTAGAGAAACTGGTAACATTGTTAGTATCCTTTCAGAAATTATGTATCCAGAGATTATGATTGATGCAAGTTCATGGCCGAACTGTTTATTGAATTCTCTTATTAATCCAAGCTCAGTAATAAAATTGCAATACTTGCTCTGTGAATATACCGGCTCAGGTTCAAGCTGTTGATCTTCCAAGTTTTCTCTTGATAGAATTTTCTACTCCATTATGCATAAACAATTGCAGATTTTTTGAGCAGATTTTAGTGAAAGAAACTAACTATAAATTACATGCCATTGTAAGGAATTGTGGTGCCCATTTTGCTTGTGGTATATTTATTGAAAATAAATGGGTTTACATTGATGATTTGAATCCTGACAAAATATTTTATCAAAACATTAATGAAATGTTTTCAAAAAATAATGGAGGATGGTTCTTTGCGTTTTATAGAAAAGCTTCCGAAATTATTGATTTTGTTATAGACACCTCGACTATTCAAGAAAATAATCTAAATGACGAAAAAACTCATAAAGTTATTCCAAAAAATGAGCCCAAAAAAGAATATCCTAATCGGAAGAGAAACATAATTAACTATGAAGGTCTTTGTAGCAAAAGTAATAAGAAAATTAAACTTGACAATTTATTTCAAAGTATTGACAAAAAGGTAAAAAATTTGAAACGAAAAGCCAATTATGAGCCTGCTAAGCGAAAAGCATATTATGACCCTGAAAAGCGAAAATCCTATTATGACCCTGAAAAGCAAAAATCATATTATGACCCTGAAAAAACAAAAAGCGTCTTATGATCCTGAAAAACGAAAAGCGTCTTATGACCCTGAAAAACAGAAAGCGTCTTATGACCCTGAAAAGCAAAAAGCATCTTATAACCCTGATAAGCGAAAAGCTGATTATGAGAAAGAAAAGAAAAAGCCAATTTACAATTCACAAAAGCGAAAAGAAAAATATGATCCAAAACAACGAAGAGAAAGGTACAATTTGCTAAAACAAAATAAAAATTCGAAAACCCAACAAAAAGAAACAGAGCTCAATGGAAATATAAAAGATTTTCAGAAATCCATGAAGTTCTCAATAACTCAATGTCAAACATGTTTTGAATCCTGGCCGATAAAAGTTACGCCAAAAGTAAACTCAGTCGATGATTACATTTGTACACGTTGCAAAAGAGACAAAGGAACTCCAAAGAAATTCAGTGCCGAAAATAATATGAAACCAAGTCCCGTGCCAGAAGCACTAAAAGGTCTCACACAAGTTGAAGAAATGCTAATAGCTAGAGCCTTTCCTGTAATGCAAGTGTACACCCGGCCAAGAGGAGGTCAAAGAGCTTACAAAGGTCACGTTTTGAATTTGCCTCACAATGTACAAAAAATTGCAGATGTCCTACCAAGAGAACCAAGTGACATACCTGTAATGATTTTTAAAATAAATGGGAAAAATAATACCTCAAAAGAACTTGTCGTTAGACGTGAAAAGATTTTACAGGCATTATTATGGCTGACAGGAAAAATGAACAAGGTGAACCTAATAATTTTCTATATAGTGAAATCAATATAGATATGGAAAGGCTACAAAAGCTGCCTGAAAATGGATTCATTGACTTACCAGACTTGCACGTACAATTAATGAGAAAAATGATATTGAGAGGGGTGAAGAAAATGACAACGAAAATGAAGATGTCAGTGAAAATGAAGATGTCAGTGAAAATGAAGAATTACCAGATTTAGGTCCAGTTAATGATGATAACAATGAACGTGTTTTTGATGAAAACACTGAAATGAAAAGTTTCTTACCATCTAAACTAAAGAAAGCAAAGGAAGCTGACTTAACAAAAAGTGAAATTTTGAATACAAAAACTGAAGTTGATATAGGAAGTACTCCACTTAGTGAATTCAATACACCCTACTTAGCAAGTCTTGCATTTCCAACATTGTTTCCAGACACAAAAGGTGACCCAACTAATCCTGCCATCATAAGGGAAATAGCAAAAAGTGAAACAGAGAGTTTTGCTGAAAAATTGAAACATTTAATCAAATTTGCCGAAATTGATGACAAAGGAAAATGGTTTTATAGATTTGCATCTCATCCAAGATTTTCCTTTTGGGGCTTCAATATGCTGTATAGAAAAAGATTGATTAGTCAAGGAAATTTTTTTATCAAGCAAAACCCAGGTGAAGCTAATTTGAGCATTGAAGATTTACAAGATCTTGTTAGGGATAATGATCACTACGTAGTTATGAAAAAATTACAAAGATACTCAAAGAATGTAACAGGTACGAATGCCTATTGGTGCGATGTCAAGGAGAAATTAAAAGCCACAATAACACAAATGGGCACGCCAACGAGGACATTGAGTATGGCTGATTTTCACTGGCCAGACATTCATGATTTATTTTCTTCAAATGACGAATCTGAATCTGCTGATTTTAGACAAAACATTGTTGATAATCCTCATATAGTAGATTGGCTCTTCACTGAACGAGTAAAAAGTTTTGTAAAACATTGGTTATATGAATCTTTAAATGCAGAATGGCATTGGTATAGGTTTGAATTTGCTGTTATGCGTGGTTCTATACATTGTCACGGTTTAGCAAAATTGAAAGATGATCCGGGAATATGTGAGTTGACTGAGAAGGCTCTGCAAGGTTTTTTGGCTCAACAAACTTTATCAAATCAAACAGAGATTGACCTTGAAAATAATACTCTTTTAAATCTTGCTGTAATCGAGGGAAACAATGCTGAAAGTCAAATCTGTGATTATGTAGATTCTTTAATGACAGCTATGAATCCAATTGAAGGACCTGTTGATGAATGGGAAAAGCCAAATGTTCATCCATGCAAAAAAGACTTGAGGATATACCTGAAGAGGATTTAGAACAAGATTACATAGATCTAGCAAATAGCGTGCAACGGCATACAAAATGTAGTTCAGCCTATTGTCTAAGAACTAAGAATGACAAACAGGAATGTCGTTTTAAATTTCCTTTTGAATGCTGCGAGAAAACACATTTAACCTTTGAAAAAGTAAAATTGAAGAGAGGCGGTGAAAAGTATGTTCCAAACATTGTTCTGAAAAGAAATGATCCTAGAATGAATAGACATCAACAGCTTCAATTACAATCATGGAGGCTAATTGCGATATACAAATTATCCTTGACCACAATGCTTGCTTGAATTATATTGCCAAGTATGCATCAAAAGCAGAAAAGATATCTGATGTCGCAAAAGAAGCGTTTACATCTGTCATTGGTAATCTTTCAGGAAAGGAAACTTCTGGTAATATTTTTCGAAAACTGATTATCAAATCTGTCGGTGAAAGAGACTTTAGTGCTCAAGAAGTAATGCATCAAATTATGTCTTTGAAACTACATTGCTCTTCATTTGATGTTGTAAGTTGCTCTCTTGAGGGATCAAGACAAATGAAAATTGACAATGATGGCGTTGAAACCAAAACCTCTTTCTTAGATGATTATGCTTCCAGATATGTTTATGAAGACAATGAGATTAGGCAAAGTAACCTCATAGATTTTGTTTCGAACTGGAAAATAAGTGCTAAAGACAAAAAGATTCAAAAGAGGAAAAAGGCAGTTGTTGTTCGTACTTTTCCAAATTATAGTCCAAACCCAAAGAGTGACAGTTATCCTTTATTTTGTAAATTCCAATTGATCAAGTACAAACCATGGAATGATTCTGTAGACAGTCTCTGGGAAGGTTTACAAGCAACAAATGAGACATATTGCCAGAAATGGAAAGAATTCATTAACAGCTCTTTAGGAAGAGAATTAGTTCCGAATTGGAAAAGGCATTACATCAATGCAAACAATTTTGAATATCAGGTTGAAGATGAAGAAAATGAAGAGGAAGAAAGTGAAAATATTTTTTTACGTGAAGATTGGATGGATATAGCAGACCTGAATTCCATGCCCAATAATGTTTCTACAGAAAATCAACAATATTGGACTGATTCTTATGATTCTTATACTCAAGATCAAATTAATGCAATGCCCTTTTGGATTGAAGAGAAAAAAAAGACTTTTGAAAACGATAATCCCACAGATTATAGTCAATATCAAGTTGAGAACTTAAATGCAGAGCAGCTCCAAGCTTACAATATTGTACATGATCATGCTCAAAATATAAATGCTGACCCTTTACAAATGATAATCACTGGGATTGCAGGAAGTGGAAAGTCATATTTAATAAATTGCATTAAAAAACTCCTTGGCAAAAAGTGTTTATTGACATCTTATTTTGGTATTGCTGCCTTTAATATTAATGGAAGAACATTGCACAGCACTCTCAAATTGCCAATTCGAAGCAAGTTAAAGCATGAACTCAAAGGAAAGTCACTTGACAATTTACAAACTGGCCTTAAAGACATAGAGTATATTATTATTGATGAATTCTCTGTAGTAGGCCAAAGATTGCTAGGCTGGATAGATAGTCGCTGTCGTCAAGCAACAGGAAAATTAGAAACTTTGTTTGGTGGAATATCTATTATATTAGTAGGAGATGTTGCACAGTTACCACCAGTCATGGATGATGTATTGTACCATTCTTTTCCAAAAAATGAAATTGCAGTTGCAGGTTATCTGGCCTATTGTTGTTTCAGAACTGTCGTAAAACTTAAAGCAAATATGAGATCTGCTGGTGAGGATGAGTCACAAAAGAAATTTAGAAAAGCTTTGGAAAATTTGAGAAATGGAAAATCAACAATGGAAGACTGGAATTTTTTCTTGACCAGACAACCTGAAAAAAACCCTGTTGACTATAATAAATGCATCAGGCTATCCTTTGCAAATGAAGTTGTCAGAGAACATAATGGGAAAATGTTGGATTCTTTACAATCACCCATTGCAGTCATTAAAGCAAAAAATACTCCACCAAGTGCGTCAAAATCATCCTCAGAAGAATTTGGTTTAGCAAATGAAGTTTTCCTTGCCAAAGGTGCCAAAGTAATGCTTACAAGAAACTTGTGGTCAGATGTGGGACTTTGTAACGGAAGTTTAGGCATTGTCAAAGACATAATATTCCAAAGAAACCACTTGCCACCTGCGCTTCCTATAGCTGTTATAGTAAAATTTGATAGATATACAGGGCCAAGTTTTTTGATGACGAAGATAATTGTGTTCCAATTGTGCCTATTATAGAAACTTCATCTGAAGATAACGTACAGAAAGAAAGAATGCAAATACCTTTGAAACTTGCATGGTCGATAACTATTCATAAATCTCAAGGTCTTACATTGGATAAAGTTGTAGTGGATTTGGGAAAGAAAGAAAGCATGGATGGTTTAACTTATGTTGCATTATCACGTGTGAAAAAGCTAAATGACATGGTAATTGAATCATTTCCATTCGAAAGAATCAATAAATTGAGTGACGGTAAAAGATTCAAATTTAGAGTACGCGAAGAAAGCAGACTAGAAGAATTAGCAGCACGAAACAAGCCTTAGAAGTAATTAGATGGAATAATTTAGTATATGTCATGTCAAAATCATTGCACGGGGGGGGGGGCTCAGGGCAGGGAAGGGTATTTTGCAAAAAGCAATATTTTCTTTTCTCCTTTATTTTCTCTTCCTTTGAAATACATTCTTATCCAACGAGTGAAATTATTTAGTACTTTTTATCATGAAAAAATTGATGAATTTAAGATGAGAAAGATTTCAAAACTGGTCCAACTACAGGATGTCCTATGAAAATTCCCCAGAACAATAGATGAAAACATTCTTTTGTTTTTTAAGAGGAATTTTTCATGGGATACTCTGTATACTTTAAATATCTTGATCATGAGTAGAAAAGCTTGCCTAGACTTTTCAAATCCTTACATTATTTTTTTTATTTTTATCCTAACTTATAGAATATTATATTGTTTTGTAATACATGAATTTTTTTATATCTTTATAATAAATTTGAAGGATATTATATTTTTATACAGAATTATTGAAATTACGTATTATTTATGATTTTGTACAAATTTTATTTGATTGATTGAATTTACATTTATTACTTCCAAGTTCCAAGTTGATTACAATAATGTGAATGTGATTGATGTTTAATCTTTACCACAGAACAATAATGAACAATGATAAAAATGATAATAGTAGAACAATGAATGAATATGGACAAAAGTGATTATTTTTGTGGTTGAATTGGCAACGAAATTCCCTGTAACGAAAATTATTCGACAATCGTCATTCAGCATACTCTACTCCCAACAACAATGCTTAAAAATCCTGTATTATGGAACTTTGACAGTAAGTACAAATAATTTTTTCATTATGTACTTTTATAGGACTTGGTTTTATTAATCTTTTATGTTTAACCTGTGTTCTTGTTGATACTTACCAGGCACTATTTGGGAAATTAATATCAAAAATTGAAAGAAACTTGAGAACTATTTTGAGGAAATTTTAGTACACTCACCATATTATCATCTAATTTCATGTTTCTTATTTTCCATTTAAGCTTATCTTATGAAAGAGGATTCATTTACTTTGACAACGCAATATTGCCTCGTTACTGCTACGATTACCACGTTACGTCATCATTTTCCATCCTTCTACACGATATTGCTGTTACAACTGCAAGATAACTGGCATATCAATTTTGTCCATGAGATCCCTTGTCATGCCGTTGGAAAAAGTCCTGGATACGCTATTTCCTGTTAACCTGGTTTCTGCTCATCAATATTGCCTCGTTACTGCTACTATTACCACGTTACGTCATATCATTTTCCATCCTTTACACGGCGCTGTTACAGCTTCTAGATTACTGGTAAATCCTTTTAATGTAAACAATTATGGATCACGATATCCTTTGTTAAACCGTTGGAAAAACTCTTAAGTACGTTGTTACCTGTCAATTTTTGGTTCCTGCTCGTTATGTTTCTGGCTCATGGCATTTCTTACTTATGCTGTTTGGTTCTACTATGAGTCATTTATATTACAAATCGATTGGAATATAGTTGCATGTCTTTTGAGTGTTTTAGTATCTGTAATTGACTCTACCTGGACACTTTTGCTAATGAATATTTGAAGATTCGTATTTTATTATTTGTAAAAGAATTTCACGTTTTTAGAAAAAAATATATTTCATTTATGTTAGCTTTATTATCGTTGATATCTCAAAGAAAATGCTTTTGAGAAGAATCATTCGAATTATTCCTATAATAATTTCCAAATTTTCGCTATAAAGCATTAAAAGGCTTTAATAAGCATTAAAAATTAGTCTTTATAAATGCTTATAAATAGGCATATGTAGCGGGTGGCAGTTAGTGAAAGCTATGGCTAGTTTCTTCCTAGTCGTGCTTATCTCTAATTTATTCTATTGAAAGTTTAGCATCACAACCATAAAATCAAGAAGCTTAAAGTAGGACTTCAAAGGTCAAAGCTCAAAGTCATCAAGGATAAGTTAAAAACACTTCAAAATAATCGTTATTGTATTATATACAGTAGATCAAGTTTGAGTATAGGTCGATGTCACCCAGGAAAAAGTCGAAAGAGGCCGTACCAAATAATTTTATTCCCCGATTATTAAGATGTTTTGAAACATAAACTGAATGGAAATAAAGAATTAAATGGAAAACCCTCAACATTTCTTTCGACACATACAACGTCAAAACAAATCTGCACATGCTACAAATATATAAATAAATTCAAACGTACAAAACAGATACAAAACACACTAGCCTGAGAAGACCTCCATAATCCGAAGGACAAACTGAACTGCAGTTTAGTGTGGTAATAAAGTAAAAATAAAAAAAATATTTATTGAACTAAAAGAGTACACGCGAATACATGTATTGGGCTGTCCCAAAAGAAAAAGAAACTCGTACCCCCTATGTTGAGGAGGTCTCTTTTGGAAAAAGTGATTCCCCTAGATTTTTCTTCCAATCTTATAGGATCCCTTGGATTTTTGTTTCTATTTTTCATACCACCCTGGATTTTCGACCTAGTTTCATTGCCCAACATGGATTATTAACCGCATTTTACTGGCCACGTCACACCTCCTCAAAATACGGTTTATTTCTGGAATGACCCAGGAATGTATTTGATATTCTGTTCTTTTAAACGTTCTAGTGTTTGCGTGGGCATGAGCATTTTTTTGTAGAGCCTCTTAGCCTTTTAGGTTATAATGGTAAAAAAATCTACAGTTATCAAAATAAACTTTTAGAAATGAAATATGTAAATTATATAAAAATATCCCAAAAGCGTATAAAATGTCATTGAAAAATTCCCTAATAAAAAATGACATTCTTTCTATAGAATTTCAAACCCCTTCTTCCTGAACCGTTGAAGAAACTTCTTCTCTTTGGTTATCATAACATTGTGTGCATCTCTGAGCATTTTTACAGCATCTGGTGTCCCTTCTGTCAACGCATCCAGTGGCTGGAGAAGTTTGCGCGTGATCGGATCGTCCTCTTCGTCAGAGAGAGGGGAATGTTCTCGACGTACTGAAAGAGAAAAAAGAGAGAAAATAGTTATTAGTTATCGGTACATCTCTTTTAGGGATTCGGATATTTACAAAATATTTGATATTTTGAAATGTATTTATGTATGACATTCAAGCCGTCTCTAATTATATGACACCTTACACTCATACTGGCAAGCTTTCAATCAGGTGCATTTGATATCAATTGTACCCTTCCTTGATGTTTCAAAGAGGTTTTGATCAGAGAAGACTATCAAATTTTTGATTAAAATTACCGAATTTTTGCCCCGGTTTCAATACGGGTTCCTCATGTTGTCCCCCTTCTTCTTGTTGCTGTTCTTTTGACATCAAAGGAGGAGGGTGTTGTTTCTGCTCTCCTCTCTCCTCCTCATTGTCTTCCTCATCTTCCTTCTCCTCCTCCTCCTCTGAGTCTTTTTCGTTGCCACCCTCCATCTCAGGATCTGGCTCTGAATAAAGCATTGTATGAAAGGAAGTAAGAAAGAATAAAGACCCATACAAAAGGAAGAAGGAAGTCCTTGTTATTCTCCTCTTTGATTTGTCTTCACCAACGCCCACCTAGAGGTTTGATTATCTGAGCTTCCTTCCTATCTTAGAGGAAATCACTTCACATGACCAGATAATAGATTTTTATTGTTAACATGCTAGTCTAAAAAAGCAGGAGGCTGAGAAATCCCCTATCCTAAGAGAAATCACATTTAAAACTTTCTCTCGTTTCTACCAAATTAAAAAATGATTGCTGATTTTATCTATCGAATATCAAAGGTGAAGATTTCAAAGATAAAAAAGAGCAGCCGCGGAGACTATGGCTTGAAACGGACACTTACGATAATTATTTTTTTCTTTCATTTCTCTCATTGAATCCAAACGAGACTTTGCGAACACCTCTCCTTCATCTGATCCCAGGGTTTTCAAATCATAATTCATTCCCACAGTGGAACGGAAGAATCGTAACTCTTCTTGAAAGTTCTTGTAACGTCCTGCGAACTCGTTCCGATGCAGTTTGGTGACGAAAGATAATCGAGCTCCGGTGAAAGTGAAACTTGGCGGACGTGCAGAGTGAGGAATGTTTCCTGTGTAACAAATCACAATTAAATTGATCAAATAAAAAATAAGATTTCACAAATCACGTTTTTGGATAGATCTCAAAAAAGTCAAGTTTTCAAAGAACCTCAGAACATTGATTTATTAGACTTTTTCGTTAGAAGAGAAAACATGCGTTTCATTAAGAGCATCATAACACACAATGTTGAATTCCCTTTTAAGTTTTTTTCCCAACTGAACGTCAACAACATATTTTCATAATGTTGAATACTCTGAGGTACTTTATAAACGGGGGGAGGTGGTTAGCATAAAATTTAGGTAAAAAGAAGGTGGGATCGTAAGTCGTACAAACGAATAACGTTAAGCAGATTTGTTATTATTCTTAGATTCGGTGCAGATTATAAAATCCTTCGTTCGTAAGAAAGTAAACATACCATCGAAAATGACCAGCCTTCCGTATTTCGGTTTGACTTGAGCCACTATATCCGTATTATCAGAGTTCTTCTCGAAGAATGTCGTTTCGCCGTAATAATCTCTCTTCCAGTTGGGGTTCAAGTAAACAAGGCACGTGTATTCTTCCTCGCCATGGTAACCAACGTCCGTGTGGATTCGTGTAAAGTCTGCATTTCGAATGAGGTTGATGGAGACGTCGTATGGGAAGAGTTCTTTGTTGCCAGTGACGTGATGGGCTGCCTGCAACGAATAGAATTAGAGAAATTTACAAACCTTTTCCCAACCTTCTTTGTTTTAAAAGTTCAGATTAAGTGGTTCTTTTTTTTCCCATTTAGTGATCGGATTACTAGGGAATCTGACCCTGATTTTACGGTTTGAAGCAAAGTCCTCGGCAATATTACTCACCACGACGACCTTATCCAAAAACATGACAGCTAAAGAACTCGAGCAGTGTGTATTCGTATAAACATACCTTTTGGATGATTTTCCAGTAAGGGCTTTTGATGTATGGATCAAGATGGAAGCCAGCCACCCATTGTACATTATCAGAGTCACTGTCCACAGAATCGTCATAAAAATACGTCCCATACTCCAACACGAAACTCCTCAAGCCATCCAAAATCTCTTGAGGAAACAGATCATCAAAAATGAAGATTTTTCTCCCATCAGTTTCTGTTGTATATTCCATAGTTTTGTGAGCATCGATATCGAGTTGTTCGATACTTCGGCCTTCGGGGAATTGGTATTCCGGCATATTCCAGTTGGAGTGTGCATCTGCACGTTTCTAAAAATCAATTCCAAGATAAGATTCTACAAATCATTTCCAAGTCGAGTTTCCAAAAACAAACATCAAACCAAGAAATTCAAGATGACAAAATATCATAACACACAAATAATCTATATATTAATAGCCGTAGTCTGTATGTCAGTTTGTTTTTTAGAAGATATTCAAAATGAACCAACAATGGTGACATTTTATTTTTGTGACTATATATATTTCGATCTTACGATCATCCTCAGGTCTAAAATCAATAAAAACAAGAATTAAAAATCCGTTCAAAAAAAAAAATTTTTTTATCAACATACAAGTTTGTTTTTTGTTGGATTGTTTTTTGAGATTTCGCTAAATGCACAGAGCGCGACGAGCAATTTTTTTCCCCGATAATTTTTCCTATCCGTCATTCCGTGATTCAGGGGGTATTGGGAGGTAGGGTCAGGGTTGCTAGTAGCGGCTTGTCACTGTGCCGGGTGCATACTCGGCGCCTTGGGCCCCGCAGGGTTGCTAGTAACGGTCAGGTTTAAAAAAGGGGTACTTTTACCCATATTATAATAACATTACCCCCGTCTTTTGCCAGTTCGGTATAATATGTTATGAATTGAGGGGTTTTGCTGTGCGGCGATGGCTCAACAGATAGAACGCTGGCTTCCGAATCTGAAGGTCTTTCTTTGGTGGTGGTTCGAATCCCACTCGGTGCGAAAATTAGACTGGTCGAAATTGATGGACAAATGATTGACAGGTATGAAAACTCAGTCAGAAATGAGAAAGTAAGTCTCAGAAAGTAGAATAAACAGGTAAGGTGAAAGATAGGAAAGGGAAAATGGGCCGTCGCGCTCTGTGCATTTAGCGAAATGTGTTTTTTGTGTGTCACTTTCGTTTTCGCAAGCAATGTTTTGTTCTTTTAAAAGATGACTTTTGCTTCTTGCTCCACAAATGTGTTAAATCAGATTCGCGCCGTTTTATAAAGACTTTGTTTTGATTGATAGATTAGACTTTTTCTTTTTTTTTCTTTCTTTTCTTTTGTTTTATGTTTTCGAATGTAATTAACGACCTTATTTGATTTGAGACATTCGAATTCTTTTCAAAACAAAAGAAAATCTTTTAAACAGAATCTGTTAAAGAAAAGAACAAATATAAAATAAAACATAAGAATCACAAGACAAGTTTGTTAGAACAACAGCAACATTAAAAATACATTCAAAAGGCGGTAAAAACTAGAGTTCTTTTTTCGTAAAAAGGGACCTTTAAACACCAATGTCGATACATTATTTTGCTGTAAATCTAAGTCATTGCAGTCATTGTTGAATTTGAAAAGTTATCGAAGTTATGACGAAGTTATTTTATAAAAAGCAACATAAAATTGCGCTATCACGCTTTTTTGTCTGCGTGTCCTAGCTGCCTTCCGGGGGGACTATGGTTGCGAGCTGACTTTCGGCCCTGTCCCTCGGACCCTTAGCAGAATAAAGAGGATAAGAAACAAGGGAAATTGTGTGAATTTTAATTCACTTTTTGGAACTAATTTGACCAAATTTTTATCTTTCTGGGGGCAAAAACTTGAAATTTTCCTATTTTTCCGATTCTTAGTGGGACTCTGAAGTTTGATTTTCCGATTTTTCAAACTGCCATGTTTCAAAAAAGTCACCCTTAAGGCCGGCACATACCCATACCCTTCTCTTGCCTAAGTACCCCCCCCCCGGCCTGCCTTTTTTCGACGAATCGCGTGTCATGTCTATTATTTCACTCCGCTTATCTTGACATCAAAGT
The DNA here is from genome assembly GCF_902728285.1 of Clytia hemisphaerica. NCBI lineage: Eukaryota > Metazoa > Cnidaria > Hydrozoa > Leptothecata > Clytiidae > Clytia > Clytia hemisphaerica. The sequence goes on from NW_027104612.1 coordinate 473,882, forward strand.
TTTCCTAAACATGAAGAACTACGGCAAATATAACGCGAGCGAAGCGAGAAAAAAAATCTAATTGCAGAGCCGTCTCGGACGTCGCTGGTCGCCGGTATGGTGTAATATGGAAATGACGCCCTTTTTCTGCTTTCTGATCATTTTTGCCACAAAAATCTTTTTCAAAATATGTTTAAAAGATACGTCACCCGGGAGGGATAGAGTCAAACTTTGAAGAGAATTCTTCTCTTTAATTTTGATCTCATCGTGTTTTAAAAGCCACCTTCCCAACATCCAAAGGACTTTAAATGCGTTCAGTAAACAGCTAAACCGGCGTGCGACGCCGGGTACCGGCTAGTATTATTTAAAAAGAAAACAATCACTTCAAAAAGTTTAGATAATTAAGATTTGATTTTACCTCTCTGAAATCATTGTATTTAACAAAAGCTTGCTCCATTTTTGATTTATCTTTGGAGTAGACAACATGGAACAATACTTGTCCTTGGAGGAACTGCACAGCAGGTGGTCTATTCAAACGATATATGTCACTTTGCCAAACCACCAGCCTGGCCGACTTGTGAGTGGCTCCACCGATAATCTCCTTGTTATCATCGTATCTGCACGTGAAAAAGTGCAAAAATTTGACTTAAAGGAAATACTTAAAAAGCAACTTTCTCTTTGAAGCAAAGATACTAGATAACAGAATTCAACGCGCTTATCTTTGATACTATTTTAGTGCTGCAACCACTATTGTTAAATTGTTCGACATTCGGCAAACAGTTTATATACAAAATTTCATTCTTTAAAAGCTTACAATTGGGACGGAAATTTTAACTGAAATCCCATTACTAGTTAACTAACAGTAATATACAGATCTGATGGAAAATAAAGAAGAAGTCTCGAAGAAACTGGTCTTGTAAGTTAAGGTTAGCTGACGTCCTTCCTGGAAAAAATCAAACTGATAATGAAAACAAAGTAAGGAAGGGAAGATTTTTTTCTAGAAGCAAACACAATACCCGTACTCACAAATAGAACTCTCCATAATAATTTTTCCTCCAATGTTCATTCATAAAGATGGTAGCGGAGTACTCTTCACCATCCTCGCTATCTCGAACCACTTTCGTGTTATCACCTCGACGTAAAATCTTCGCAAAAACTCTGTATAAAAAAGATGAATTATCAAACTTTCGTTTCAGCTTAACACATTTTGACGGAAAATGTTCCCAGATAATTTCCCCAAAATATTTAAAGAAGGTCCGAATTTAAGATCTATATATCTCCCAAATTATTCAAATGAACAAGCATTAAAATGAAAATTGATGTCAATAAAAGTGGTCTTAAATTCGGGGTTGACAATATCCCTTGCAAGGATACTTAAAATTTTTGCAGACAAGGTGAGAAATGATTGGTCAGCCAGGAAGTATCGCTTACTTGTACGGATAATAAGGTCCATCCTGTTTAGAGACATCTTTTACAGCTTCTACGATTTTCTTGTTGAGTTCAGTATTGCTAAACATGAGTGGATCTTGGTTGTTTATCCATGCTGTGTTATCAAAGCTTCTCTGTAAAACAGAAAGATTTCGGAAAAATAACTGGAAAATCTATTCTTCAATATTCTAGAAAGTTAGCAAACTTAGACTGGAAGTATCTGTTGACAAAACAACACAACTAACACGACTTAAAGCCAGATTGACAGTATAAAAGCGAAGTATGTGTGGCTATGAAAACATGCCGAGCTTACAAAACATTGTACTTTTTTTAAACGAATTATCATCAAAATAGCACGCGTGGTTTTCATCAAACACTTTCGTTTTACACCAAATTGTACACTTCAGGACCAAAAAATAATGCCCAAAATGAGCAATTTGGGGAAAATTTTTGAAAAATCGGTCGATGACTTGAGATGATATGCTAGGGGAAAGCGAAAAAATAGAGGTTGGAGTGTTTTTTCAGGCGGAGCATGTCTATCTGACTGACTGTTTGGAAAGTTGATTTTGCACCAAATCAAATGATGAAAGAGAAACACAAAATGGCAGACCTGTTGATTATCATCTTCAGCATCATAATTATTGAACAACCAATCATTGACGTCAAAAGATAACAACTCTTTCAATAACACTTGCTCTTTGGATGTGATGTAATCGTCATAAATACCATAAGGTTTACCACTGTCAGGGGTTTTTCTCAAAGCAAATCGGAATGATGAAATATTGATTCCCTAAAAATAGAAAAAATAAAAAGAAACAAGTTTGCAGATTTTGGGAGTTTGTTGAGATGAAATGAAATGCGAAATCTGGAGCTGATTATTATATCAATTCAGCAAAACAAGAGTTAAGTCTGTCTCAATATAATCCTCAGCGGAGACAAAAAAGGTTGTAACTTTTGATAGAATTCGACTTAAATAGTGGTATTGTCCTTGTTGAAAAGATAAGCTCAAGTGGAATATTATCAAAAAGAAAGAAGAAAAAGAAAATATATCAGAAATTTAAGAAGAAAAAGATCAACTTTGAAAAAAACTGTGCTATAATTATCATTTTCACAATGACTCTTTGATCTTTGAACATCATTGATGGGAAAAACGTTTTAAAAAGATTGCTTCAATCATAAAGACACAGCCTAAAGTTTATCACTGATTGACTTTCGAAACCATCAAAAAGCAACAAAAAAGAACCCTTTTTCAAGTCAACCAGGGAAAAGATTTCGGCTATAATTTTTTTTAAATCTTTTTTTGCATTTACAGTATGACATTCTAAGATTGAGGAGTTTCTAATGTAGATTTTCTTCTCATTCATTTTTCATTTTCATTTTTCATGTTTTTGAATTATTTCTTTTTTGATAATAAATATTCCACTCAGGATTATCTTTTTAACAAGCACAAATCCGCTATCTATTTCGAATTCTATTAAAAAGTATAGCTTTCTTGTCCTTGCTGCAGATTATATTGAGACAGACTTTAGTGAATCGAAAATTCATCAAATAAAATTCTAAAGGGAGGCTTTCTTGAAAATGACAAAAGTTCTTTGAAGTCCAATTATTGACAAATTCATACCTTGCTTTCACCTACAACCTGTCCAACTTTAAAGGTCCCTTCATTCTCAATCACGTTGTCTTCATGTGAGTGACAGAGGGAATTTGAAAGCAAGAAAAGCATCCAAAACAATAATCTATTTGTTTTCATTTCGTGTTTATATCTACAAAAAATGATCAAAATTAAATTAATTTAGTTTTGCTCAAGATTATACACACGTTCAACTTTTTATGCAATGCTGGCAGAACCAATTAACAGTAGTTGCAAATACAAAACAATAGAAAATACGAAGGAAACGAATGTCCAGTCGTTCATGTTCATGTTGCTATCAATGACAGTTGCAGTTAACGGTAAAATATTTTGATCTTTGATGTCCCTTTGTTCCCTTGTCTATAAAAAGCTTTAATACTTTGATATGCACATTGACAGCAAATTTGATATCGAAACTAAGATTTTCTAGACGATCTCAATGAAAAGAAATGTATGCTGGAGTACTGTAATTTGTTTTTGAGTGTTCTATTAAACAATTATTCTACATGGCATCAGAGCCATTACTTTTACTATGGAAAAACCGTCTTCATCTACTTTTGTGCTTTTAACCTAATAACATCTGTGAAAAAGTTTTAACTATTTATTTTATTTCATCTTTTATGTATAATGTTATTGTCAATGAAACTGCCCTTTCTTTTATAACATTTCCCATTAAAGTTGGATCAGATTCAGATTGAGCCAGCTCCAGCTGGTATGACAGAATTCTTTGAACTTTTGAATCAGTGCAATTCAGACAGAATTCCAAGATTTTTACCACTTTGATTTTCTCATAGCAAGCTGATGACTCATGTAAAAACAAAGCTCCGGTAAGTTATGGCATGTCTTAAAATTACCATAATTTTTAGATTTTTGGAAATGACCAAATGACTGAACATGAAGGGTACTAGGATGTAGTTTCCAACCTGATGTGTAACCTAATTGTTTTTCGCTAATTTTTGCAAAAAAACGCAAAAACTGATTATGAAGTCATAATCGATGACGTCATAAAAACTAGAAATTGAATTTCTTAAAGGTTGTTTATCCAATCGTCTTCAAACTTTCACTAAAGATGTATCTCACTAAAGTCATTCATTTGAAAAAATTTTTTTTTCGAAATTTTGATTACGTCAGCAAAAAGTAAAATTTTTCTTTTTTTCCTAATTTCTGCTGACGTCATGAAAATTAAGAAAAATCTTTTTGTTCAAAATGATCGACTTTAGTGAGATACATCTTTGGTGAAAGTTTGAAGACAATTGAATAAACCATTCTTGAGAAATTCGATTTTTAGTTTTATGACGTCATCAATTATGACGTCATCATAGTACCCTTCGTGTTCAGTCCTGTGGTTGGTCATTTGCTGTTGACTAATGCAATCTAAAAATTATAGTAATTTTCAGTTTTTCAGACATGCCATAACTTACCCGAGAGGGCAGTTTCATAGACAGTAACGTTGTTTTAAAAATCACAAAAATGTACCAATTTATTATGTGATAATCCAATAGAACTAAACTAGAAATATAAAATATGACAACAGCAAATTTCCAGCTATTAGTTTTTGAACATTTCCCAAGACAGCTTGGGAAATACCATGTGTTTCTATTTCAAGAAATGTTGCGGAAGTCATTGATGACGCAAGAAATCAACTAAACAAATCAATAAAAAGATATCAAAGGCGGTCATTGAAAAATTGTACTGTCCGCATCACCTGCCTGCATCATATTTTGCGCTGATTTTCCAATGCAGAGAAGCGGGAAAAAATCTGGAAAAAAGAAATTGTGCTATTATTTTATCCAATCAAAAAATTGATGCACTATTGTTTAAAAAGAAGTATCCAATCAAATAAAGGTGAAGCGCTTTCATCCAATCTCAGAAAGGATTCTTTGAAAAAATAAGGCTTGCATCAAATTCCTGCTTTTGTTTGAGAACTAAAAATAAGAAAAATTCAACCCTTAGAATCAATGATTGAAACAAATAAAGTTTATTATATGACTACTTTTTATTCAAGGCGCCCAAAAGCCATATTAGCGCCAAAAATCATCATACACGACTATCTCATCGGTTGAAATTTAAAAAAGACTTTCCAAAGGAGCAAATTACGGAAGCAACTGAGAAGAAAAGACTACCTTCATTATTTGTATCAAAAGCAAAACACACGATTGTTCCCTAACCTGATAGCAGCTGTGGAGTTTTCTTAACGCAACACGCTGAAGCTCTAAAGATTGCTAAAAACTAACATCTGAGGAAAATGGCCTATCTCTACGGAAAATTTGAGTTAACTTTTTGTCTCGTGCCGAAAAATTAAAAACTAAAATGGTGCTCCATGAAAAGTGCATTTTATAAATAGGAATTTTAAAATTCTGTCCCACAATGCTTTGCAAGTGGAAAGGTTTCAAAATTGGAGGCGGAAGGTGAAAATGGATGTTTGTTATTGTTTTAAAACTCAAGTTTTTTGGTCTTTATACTTTATAAACTTCATATAAGTATTCAGTAATGGTTGTATTCATTTTCTATAGCTTCAGTTTTCTTCTACGGACAATATAAAGATGTTTGTTTAAGATTTTCTCTCTTTTTAAGTGATATTGTGTATGATGTTTTTATACTTTGTTTTCTCTTGTGTGATCAGTTTAAAGCAAAAAAGATTCTTTTTTGAGCATATTCATCCATTAAAGAACCTTGTTTGTGAAGTACAATAATGTTTTGCATGCTTCTTTTCCAAAAAAGTTCTGAATTTGCTTTTAAGAGAACTTGACATATCTCTCGACCCAAAAGTTGTCAGCCATGACACCCTTCCCTGTCGACATTGCACTCGGACCTGTTCCTCTTAAATAAAATTCTATGCGGTCCGCGTACAGGGGCGGGACCATATTCTTCAGATTGTATATTTTCGCCCACGTCTTTAGAGCTTCAGCGTACTGGGCCAGAAAATACACAATCTGTTATCAGGTTATTCTTCCCAAGCTGCAAGATAGCGGGTGAAAAGTTTAAAAAATAGTCCAGTCAGGAAATGGCTTTGCTGAAAATATTCAGTGGAATTGAATTGAATTGAACTTTTTTTGTATTAGCATCTGAATGCAGTTTATAATTTGGCGTAAGCTTTGCATTTTTTCCAGAAGACTTGAAAAACAGCTAAAGCGGCAATCACAAAATTCTTCGTTTCGCGGCGCCCGACCGACTCTCGAAAATTGAGTAAAATTGAGTCGGCGAGTCGGTAAATTTGTCGGAATTTTTCTGTCAATGACCTTTCCTTCGTTCCAACCTGATGTGTAACCTAATTGTTTTTCGCTAATTTTTGCAAAAAAACGCAAAAACTGATTATGAAGTCATAATCGATGACGTCATAAAAACTAGAAATTGAATTTCTTAAAGGTTGTTTATCCAATGGTCTTCAAACTTTCACTAAAGATGTATCTCACTAAAGTCATTCATTTGAAAAAATTTTTTTTTCGAAATTTTGATTACGTCAGCAAAAAGTAAAATTTTTCTTTTTTTCCTAATTTCTGCTGACGTCATGAAAATTAAGAAAAATCTTTTTGTTCAAAATGATCGACTTTAGTGAGATACATCTTTGGTGAAAGTTTGAAGACAATTGAATAAACCATTCTTGAGAAATTCGATTTTTAGTTTTTATGACGTCATCAATTATGACGTCATCATAGTACCCTTCGTGTTCAGTCCTGTGGTTGGTCATTTGCTGTTGACTAATGCAATCTAAAAATTATAGTAATTTTCAGTTTTTCAGACATGCCATAACTTACCCGAGAGGGCAGTTTCATAGACAGTAACGTTGTTTTAAAAATCACAAAAATGTACCAATTTATTATGTGATAATCCAATAGAACTAAACTAGAAATATAAATATGACAACAGCAAATTTCCAGCTATTAGTTTTTGAACATTTCCAAGACAGCTTGGGAAATACCATGTGTTTCTATTTCAAGAAATGTTGCGGAAGTCATTGATGACGCAAGAAATCAACTAAACAAATCAATAAAAAGATATCAAAGGCGGTCATTGAAAATTGTACTGTCCGCATCACCTGCCTGCATCATATTTTGCGCTGATTTTCCAATGCAGAGAAGCGGGAAAAAATCTGGAAAAAAGAAATTGTGCTATTATTTTATCCAATCAAAAAATTGATGCACTATTGTTTAAAAAGAAGTATCCAATCAAATAAAGGTGAAGCGCTTTCATCCAATCTCAGAAAGGATTCTTTGAAAAAATAAGGCTTGCATCAAATTCCTGCTTTTGTTTGAGAACTAAAAATAAGAAAAATTCAACCCTTAGAATCAATGATTGAAACAAATAAAGTTTATTATATGACTACTTTTTATTCAAGGCGCCCAAAAGCCATATTAGCGCCAAAAATCATCATACACGACTATCTCATCGGTTGAAATTTAAAAAAGACTTTCCAAAGGAGCAAATTACGGAAGCAACTGAGAAGAAAAGACTACCTTCATTATTTGTATCAAAAGCAAAACACACGATTGTTCCCTAACCTGATAGCAGCTGTGGAGTTTTCTTAACGCAACACGCTGAAGCTCTAAAGATTGCTAAAAACTAACATCTGAGGAAAATGGCCTATCTCTACGGAAAATTTGAGTTAACTTTTGTCTCGTGCCGAAAATTAAAAACTAAAATGGTGCTCCATGAAAAGTGCATTTTATAAATAGGAATTTTAAAATTCTGTCCCACAATGCTTTGCAAGTGGAAAGGTTTCAAAATTGGAGGCGGAAGGTGAAAATGGATGTTTGTTATTGTTTTAAAACTCAAGTTTTTTGGTCTTTATACTTTATAAACTTCATATAAGTATTCAGTAATGGTTGTATTCATTTTCTATAGCTTCAGTTTTCTTCTACGGACAATATAAAGATGTTTGTTTAAGATTTTTCTCTCTTTTTAAGTGATATTTGTGTATGATGTTTTTATACTTTGTTTTCTCTTGTGTGATCAGTTTAAAGCAAAAAAGATTCTTTTTTGAGCATATTCATCCATTAAAGAACCTTGTTTGTGAAGTACAATAATGTTTTGCATGCTTCTTTTCCAAAAAAGTTCTGAATTTGCTTTTAAGAGAACTTGACATGACATATCAGCCATGACACCCTTCCCTGTCGACATTGCACTCGGACCTGTTCCTCTTAAATAAAATTCTATGCGGTCCGCGTACAGGGGCGGGACCATATTCTTCAGATTGTATATTTTCGCCCACGTCTTTAGAGCTTCAGCGTACTGGGCCAGAAAATACACAATCTGTTATCAGGTTATTCTTCCCAAGCTGCAAGATAGCGGGTGAAAAGTTTAAAAAATAGTCCAGTCAGGAAATGGCTTTGCTGAAAATATTCAGTGGAATTGAATTGAATTGAACTTTTTTTGTATTAGCATCTGAATGCAGTTTATAATTTGGCGTAAGCTTTGCATTTTTTCCAGAAGACTTGAAAAACAGCTAAAGCGGCAATCACAAAATTCTTCGTTTCGCGGCGCCCGACCGACTCTCGAAAATTGAGTAAAATTGAGTCGGCAAGTCGGTAAATTTGTCGGAATTTTTCTGTCAATGACCTTTCCTTCGTTCCAACCTGATGTGTAACCTAATTGTTTTTCGCTAATTTTTGCAAAAAAACGCAAAAACTGATTATGAAGTCATAATCGATGACGTCATAAAAACTAGAAATTGAATTTCTTAAAGGTTGTTTATCCAATCGTCTTCAAACTTTCACTAAAGATGTATCTCACTAAAGTCATTCATTTGAAAAAATTTTTTTTTCGAAATTTTGATTACGTCAGCAAAAAGTAAAATTTTTCTTTTTTTCCTAATTTCTGCTGACGTCATGAAAATTAAGAAAAATCTTTTTGTTCAAAATGATCGACTTTAGTGAGATACATCTTTGGTGAAAGTTTGAAGACAATTGAATAAACCATTCTTGAGAAATTCGATTTTTAGTTTTTATGACGTCATCAATTATGACGTCATCATAGTACCCTTCGTGTTCAGTCCTGTGGTTGGTCATTTGCTGTTGACTAATGCAATCTAAAAATTATAGTAATTTTCAGTTTTTCAGACATGCCATAACTTACCCGAGAGGGCAGTTTCATAGACAGTAACGTTGTTTTAAAAATCACAAAAATGTACCAATTTATTATGTGATAATCCAATAGAACTAAACTAGAAATATAAAATATGACAACAGCAAATTTCCAGCTATTAGTTTTTGAACATTTCCCAAGACAGCTTGGGAAATACCATGTGTTTCTATTTCAAGAAATGTTGCGGAAGTCATTGATGACGCAAGAAATCAACTAAACAAATCAATAAAAAGATATCAAAGGCGGTCATTGAAAAATTGTACTGTCCGCATCACCTGCCTGCATCATATTTTGCGCTGATTTTCCAATGCAGAGAAGCGGGAAAAAATCTGGAAAAAAGAAATTGTGCTATTATTTTATCCAATCAAAAAATTGATGCACTATTGTTTAAAAAGAAGTATCCAATCAAATAAAGGTGAAGCGCTTTCATCCATCTCAGAAAGGATTCTTTGAAAAATAAGGCTTGCATCAAATTCCTGCTTTTGTTTGAGAACTAAAATAAGAAAAATTCAACCCTTAGAATCAATGATTGAAACAAATAAAGTTTATTATATGACTACTTTTTATTCAAGGCGCCCAAAAGCCATATTAGCGCCAAAAATCATCATACACGACTATCTCATCGGTTGAAATTTAAAAAGACTTTCCAAAGGAGCAAATTACGGAAGCAACTGAGAAGAAAAGACTACCTTCATTATTTGTATCAAAAGCAAAACACACGATTGTTCCCTAACCTGATAGCAGCTGTGGAGTTTTCTTAACGCAACACGCTGAAGCTCTAAAGATTGCTAAAAACTAACATCTGAGGAAAATGGCCTATCTCTACGGAAAATTTGAGTTAACTTTTTGTCTCGTGCCGAAAAATTAAAAACTAAAATGGTGCTCCATGAAAAGTGCATTTTATAAATAGGAATTTTAAAATTCTGTCCCACAATGCTTTGCAAGTGGAAAGGTTTCAAAATTGGAGGCGGAAGGTGAAAATGGATGTTTGTTATTGTTTTAAAACTCAAGTTTTTTGGTCTTTATACTTTATAAACTTCATATAAGTATTCAGTAATGGTTGTATTCATTTTCTATAGCTTCAGTTTTCTTCTACGGACAATATAAAGATGTTTGTTTAAGATTTTTCTCTCTTTTTAAGTGATATTTGTGTATGATGTTTTTATACTTTGTTTTCTCTTGTGTGATCAGTTTAAAGCAAAAAAGATTCTTTTTTGAGCATATTCATCCATTAAAGAACCTTGTTTGTGAAGTACAATAATGTTTTGCATGCTTCTTTTCCAAAAAAGTTCTGAATTTGCTTTTAAGAGAACTTGACATATCTCTCGACCCAAAAGTTGTCAGCCATGACACCCTTCCCTGTCGACATTGCACTCGGACCTGTTCCTCTTAAATAAAATTCTATGCGGTCCGCGTACAGGGGCGGGACCATATTCTTCAGATTGTATATTTTCGCCCACGTCTTTAGAGCTTCAGCGTACTGGGCCAGAAAATACACAATCTGTTATCAGGTTATTCTTCCCAAGCTGCAAGATAGCGGGTGAAAAGTTTAAAAAATAGTCCAGTCAGGAAATGGCTTTGCTGAAAATATTCAGTGGAATTGAATTGAATTGAACTTTTTTTGTATTAGCATCTGAATGCAGTTTATAATTGTTGTGATGCTGGATTTTTTGATTAATTCAACATATTATTTTTGTGAACATAGCAAAAAAGGCCAAAAAGAAAAAGGTCTAAAAGTGTCTAAAAAAAACAGAAAAAGGAAAAAATATGAATACAAAGCCAAGAAAATCAAGAAAATATACTCACCTCCCTCTACTAACTGCCTTAACCACCTCTAAAAGCAAATATTATTGAAGATGGAAAAAGTCCAATCCCCTGCAAATCTTTCCTTTTTGTGTTGTCCAAAGCAAGTGAAGTGTTGGCTGGAAGTTTTTCTAGATTATTGACATCGATTGCGGAAGTTTTTTGGGTTGTTTTGATGGAAAAGGATAATTACAAGGTCTCAAAAGAAGGTTGTCTATTGCTCATTCCGACATTTTAAATTTTCCGGGGGTTTTGTTGTTTGGAATTGATTAACTAACAGTTAGGTAGGGTCAGGGTTGCTAGTAACGGCTTGTCACTGTGCCGGGTGCATACTCGGCGCCTTGGGCCCCGCAGGGTTGCTAGTAACGGCTCGAATTTCAGTCAGGTTATAAGTCGATGTCGGAATGAGCAGTAGACAACCTTCTTTTGAGACCTTGTAATTATCCTCTCCCTGTTTTGATCTGATCACTTTCGTTTTCTTAGTACAAAATCGTGACCATCATAAAAGAAAACAAATATTCCAAAAGTTTTACAAATATTTTCAAAAATACATATGAAATTTTTTTTAAACGGCACAATAAATAATACAGATGTTTAAAAAGTTAAGAATATACTTTCAAGACAAGTTAATATATTACATTGTTTGATCTGCATTTTACATATAATATCAATAATTCCAGGAATTCAGCTCGGCTTCAAAAGCGGGAGATTGGGTATCCACTTTCGTTTTCAGTCATTTGAAAATCTTATTTCAAAATGGCGTCGCAAGCGCACATGAGCCATGAAGTTGTCCCTGATGCTCTTCCATACATTGACCAAGGATACGACGAAGCATCTGTCCACACCATGGTAAGTATGTTAGAACTAGGTCACAGTTTGCTTCAGAGCAAACTGGTGCGACCGCTGTTTTACAGAGCAATTAACACTTTCTTCAGCAGTCAGTCAACAGAACAACATCCATCACAAATCATGTATGATACTTCTTAAAAAATGAAAAACAGCACATGTAAAATGCAATAACTAACAATGTCGAAAATAATTGCAGAGGACCGAGAGAAGTTATAATTCAAAATTACTCGTACATCTAAAAACAAAGACTACCCCTCTGAAATCAAAAACGCTTGCATCCTAGCTAACACGCTGAACTTTCTAAGCCACCGTACCATCCACCCATACCTCTCTGGGCCACCACCGTACACGCGGGATATCTCTTAGATATTTGCGTGGTTATCTCCCTAATATTCAGCCACCAAAAATGAAAATTGAAGATGGTAACTTAAGCTGCACGATTTATTTCACTTTCGATTTCAACTTTCAACCTCCCAGACTCCGTAAAACAAAAACACGACGGTAAAAAACCGCCTTCAGGCGGTCGACTATATTCATTTTTGTTCTAGAGGGCGATCAAGGTAAATTGTACTGTACTGTTTTACAAACAGCCAGACGGTGTCAATCGAACAACTTCAAATAAAAATCGCAATCAAACCAATCGAACGCAATCAAATAATTGTGATTCCATTGTGGAACGTTGTTGATTATCAATCAGTTAGTACAAGTACATCGATTTGTGAAGTGTCTTTACGTCATATAGAACAATAGAAAATAGCAAAAGAACAAAGGAATTACCCATACCCACCATTTCGCAACCATGGGGAATCGCGATTTTACGCAAATGGGAATCCTCATATCGAATAAAGCATCTTCTGAAAATTTCATTCTTCCCCATAAATGCGAAAATGAAAAACGAAGAAGCTTTCGTTTTCTAATTGTCTTTTTAATCTGCCACAAAGTGTTATAAAATTCCTTATAAAAAGACACGTTCTCCTACTAAAGGTTTAAAAAATGACGTAGAAACAAGAAACTGTAAAAATAACCGTAATTAATCAGCGGTCGTTAAAACCAAACTAAAGGAATCGCGTCAGCAGTAAGAATTCCCATATGACGGTTTTAGAAAGTTTTCAATGAAATTATTTCTGAATGACTGAGAATTTCACTTCACAAAAGGATAAGTTATTCGGGACGAACTGAAAGGTGTGGCTAAAAGCGTATAGGGATACGGTGGAGAAAATTAAAGAAAAATTAAAAACACGGGGAAAGCAAAGAAGAACATCTATTTTCTTTAAATCCCAACAATAAAAAATAGAGGCGCACTTAACAGTGATGGTAGTGTTACCCTAATTGTAATTTATCGAAAGTGTACGTAAGGTAAAAAAGCTAAAAGAATAAAAGTTTATCCGGCTAAAAAATATAAAAGCCATGGATCATTTTACAACTATAAATATCTTTGTCTTCTTTTCGTTTTTCTTCTAGCGCCGGACCAGATTTCTAGATAGAGATAAATACAATATATAGAGTCCCTCTAAAAGCACCCCGTGCTCATCACAGTACAGCCCCACTGGAAAATTAACTTTGATTTAATCTTCATTTGAAATTCAATAGATTTATATCCCCATTGGGATTTCGATAGAAATTTGTCCCGAATCCCCACTTCCACCGGGGGCTGTGAGACAGGGTGCTCAAAAGTACATATAGCGTAGAAAAAAACTATGACGTATAGCGAATAGGCTACATGGTGTGGTATAAAATTGAATGGGGATTAAACCGATTTCTGGTTTTGATGGCAGCAACTTTGACAGTCTCAAAGTATAGTGGAATTTCGTCCGGATCTCGTCTGATCACGAAACTAATTGAATTTGAAAGAAGATATGACTCTTACCCCCAGTGAAGATGACATGCTCATGTCCAATCAATCTGGTACGAATGCATTAAAGGAAAAAAAATTAGAAAAAGATTTTGGTTTCCAAAATTAATTCTCGCTAAAATTAATCAAAATCTTTGAAATCAACTCCTCTGAACCCGGCTGTATTTCCCCACAATATATCGCAACTAAAAAGTAATGCTTTTACACCGTATATCTAACTGTACAATCGAACGTTACATTACATGAACGTTGTGGACGTTTATGTTTATGTCAGCTGAGGTGTTGCAGGGGGGAAACAACGGGATGGTGCCTGTCCTTAAAAAACGCCTTTTCGCTACTTATTCATTTAAGATTACACTCAAATGCATTTAGTCGATTTAGTATTCTCAAAGGTATTTCAATATGACACTTTTTACGAGGAAGATGTTTATCGATTACAAAACTTACGTCACAACCAGTTTTAATGACTTGCTCTCATTCGTTTGGTTTCTGTAATAAAAAGAAAGTCGGTATTGTGAACTTTTAACATGCTTTAAATGGAGGTATTTGTACTAACTGTCAATCGAACGGCCTATTTATGGGTACTATTGGATTGCGTTAGAGTAAGGTTGGATTGGTTTGATTGATACCGTGAAGTCGGGTATATAACTTGCATCAGTGGAGGGTAACTTCCATAGTGACTCCAGAAGTCAGGCAACTTTCATTACGTCAAACCAAATGTTTCATTTTTCCGTGAACTTTGAACCCTTCGAACTTTTTTTCTATGTATGCTAAAGCGTTCCAGTTTTAACTAAAAGAAAGCCAGTGATCTTAACTTTCCAGCGGTATATAACACTGTGGACTCGGGCTAGATGGCAAATTGGCTGGTAAAGTGCCGAATGTTTTTGCAACATTTTCAAAATTGTTTTCCGACGGGAGAAAAAAAAGTTGTAACTATCGTTATTTCATTTATTAATATTTTTAATTAATTAATATTAATTAATATATCGATGAACAAATGTTTCTGGAAATGGAGGAAAATGTAGTTGAAGGCTCTGAAACTTTGTATGTTTATCAGAAAAAGGGTGAGGAATTCAAAAATCACAATCGCTAATTTTAGTTCTTTGATTTTCATGTAGTTTTTTTCACTTTTTTGCTTCTTTAGCATGGGAATGTCCCAAAAAAAAGTTTATATTTCTGCCAAATGGATTTTCTTTTCATTTGGGGAAGGAGAAACTTATATATTCTTTACTTACCTTAAGTGGATTAAATTTTGCGTGGATTAATTTTCGCGGTTTTCGCAATTTTTGGCCGTTTTCGCGAAATTTGGTCCACGCGAAATATTTAAAATCTAAAAATTGGCCAAAACCTCTAGGAAAATGAAAGAAATCGGGTGAAAAAGAGGCTGATTCGCGAAATTTTGTCCACGCGAAATTTTTAGATTCTTGATTCGCGAAAAAAAGTCCACGCAAAAATTTATCCACTTAAGGTATAACTTTTTGTTCCTCCATTTCCAGAGGCCCCTTGAAAATGGGTCCTATCACCTTTTTTGACTCATTCCAACCTTTTCCAAGCTAATTTTCTTCAAAAACAAAAACAAAACAATGCAATGTCTTCTTTTTTCAAAAAAAGATATATCTTTCGTTATTTTCATAAATATACTAAATATTTTACAAATATTTTTATAATTAATAATATTCTAACACCATCAAAGAATTCTCCCTCCAAATTTCAGGTCTCTAGCTGCACTAGAAAAAGAGATATGCAAAATTAAAGAAGCCTGGCTGGGAAATATCTTTTTTTTCTTTTTTGATACATTTTTCGAATTTTTCCAAGCTATTTTCCTAACCTTTTTTTTGACATTTTTAGTCAATTTTTTGACTCTAAAATTTGAATATCTTTACAACTACTTATCCTCTGGAGGCCTATGACCCCTCATTTTCTTTCTTTTTCAAAGCTCAACAAGATAGATAGGTTTTGAAGAAAAAAAATTAAAATTTGAAAAATCTTCTGGAGTTGCTAACTTGCATAGCCAGTCTAAACTTAAACTCTTATATCAGGATTAGAAACTAGGCTAGTCTTACCTCTTTTATTTTTTCCTTTACAACAATACAATGCAGACAAGTTGACACAACATGTGTTCATGTACATTGACAAGTAATCCCGGAGAGAAGTTTTTATAGAAATCTGCAACAAAAACGAAAGTGGTCTCTTCTACTGATTGCTTCCCAGCGCTCCTTCGCAGCTGTTTATCAAATTTCCACCAATGAGGTTGCCGCATTTCAAACGGCCTTTCTTTTTGGCGCCCGTGGCCTTTCAGTGCTTTGCACAACGGGCGGCTGTAAAATCCCACCCTTCATATATATTTGTTTCAATTCGTGATCCGTGGCTTAGGTTTTTTCTCATCTTCAATTTACTGAAGAAAGTGGGAATTTGATGCGAGAGTTAGATTGTCAACAAAGTGTTGTAAAAAAAAAATCATTGAATAAAAGAAAAACTTAAAATCTTAGATATTTTCATTTTGAAGAATAGGTGCAAAAAAGTAGAAACATAGAAAAGTTTTATTTTTCATTGCATTTAATCGAAATGGGGGATTTGGAAAATTTTCTATGTTTTGTTTTTTGCACAAACCCCAAGTAACTATGGGCAAGCACCCCGTTGCTAAGATGTTGGGTTGAAATCGAAAATGAAACCACTCAAAACGAAAGTAAAATCAGCCCGTACTCGAAATCCCGTAATCTTGATATACAAGTTTATATTCTATATATATTCTAAGTCTATACTGACTGACCAATCAAAGCAGCAAAATTTCAAAACAAAGGAACTATGCAGCTTTGCTCGCAGCTCTACTCTAGCAATTTTTGTTTTGATTCAACTTTGTATTTTAATGACCAGACAGGTCTTTCATTTGAGGGCTTTGCATGTTTGCCTCCACTGATCAAGTTACCTGATCTCACGGTAGTTGACTATGTTCGATTGGTTCGATTGATTGGCAATTACATTTGATTTCGTTTGATTACGATCAAGTTTGATGAGTTTGATTCCGATTAAATTAAATTTTTTTAGCGTGGATGGCCAAGCGCCTAAGTACCGCATAAAAGCAAATAAAATCTAATACAATTGAATTGAACGTAATAAAACATAATTGAATACAATCTAACGTAATCTAAGCAATCGAACGGCAAATCCTGGGTAATATTCAATTGCGTTGGAATTATTCGATTGTGTTCAATTGCGTGCAATTGATTCAGCGTGCAATTCGTTTGCTCGATTGAGACTGTTTGGAAACAGGATAGATTATCTTGCAGATAGTGGAAATACCTCCATTTTAAAGCATGTTCAAAGTTCACAGTCGTTATTTCTTTTTATTATGGAAACCAAACAAGTGAGAACAAGTTAATAAAACTAAAAGTCAGCACTCCGTGGTTGTGACATAGTATACTTACTTCAGTATACTTCAGTTTGATTTGATGATATTCATCTGTCCAGCTCGTTGAGCCCAACACGTATAATCTGATCGAAAAGAGCATTTGATTCAGCCAATCTTGTTTGTCGCGACGTAGTGTGAGGTTCGTCGGGTATAGAGCACAGATATTTATCGATGGATTTATCGATATTTATCGATAGGTTTTAATTGATCTTCCCAGTTTCTTGTTTCTACGTTATTTTTAAACCTCTTAGTAGGAGAATGTGCCATTCAATAAGGAATTTATAACACTTCATGGCAGATTAAAAAGACAATTAGAAAACAAAAGTTTCTTCATTTTTCAATTTTATGGGAAAGAATGAAATTTTCAGAAGATACTTTATTCGATGTGAGGATTCCATTTCCGTAAAATTGCGATCCACCCATGGTTGCTAAATGGTAGCCTTGGTAATTCCTTTTTGTTCTTTTGCTATTTTCTATTGTGTGACGTAAAGACGCTTTGCAAATCGAATTTTACTTCCAACACTAACTGTCTTGTCTCTAGGAAACTGCTTCATTGTTAAAAGATAAATCAATATCATGACATTATCCTCTAAAAAACTTCTGCTGGAGTAATTAGTTATTCTGTGGCGTTCCAGTTGTTCGTTTGTAAAAAATTGTTTGGTTTTCGTCACCCGACCGACCCTAATTTTTCATCAGTAAGTACCATGTGTTTCCATTTCATAAAATTACGGGAAAGTTATATCAATGATGCAAGAAATCAACAAAAGAAACCAACAAAAAAAGATCAAAGGCAGCCATCAAAAAAAATTGTTCTGTTCGCGTCACCCGCCTGCATCATATTTTTCGCTGATTTTCCGATGCGGAGAAGCGGAAAAAATCCGGTAAAAAGAAATTTTGCTTTTAACATATAGCTTTTCGTCTAACTTTTATTTGCAGAACAAACGAACACACAAACAAATGAAATAACACTGACAAATTCCAAATCCCCTATTGCGATTGAACCATTAAAAAATAAACTTTTCAATGTTTCAATTTTTTTGCACCAATTCTTCAAAATGAAAATAATTAAGATTTAAAGTTCTTCTTTTATTCACAGATTTTTAACGGCACTTCGTTGACAATTTAACTCTCACATCAAATTCCCCCTTTCTTCAGTAAATTGAAGACGAGAAAAAACCTAAGCCTTAGGATCACGGATTGAAACCAGGGATCGAATTAACGATTTGAAATTGAGTCAGACTTTTTGGCGAACGAAGGAAAGCTAAATAAGTCCGCCGCAGCCTATACCAATATACGATGCATTTTCTACTTTAAAGGATAATCTGTAAGCAAAGTAACAGTTGTATTTATTTGCTGAAAGATTCAAAATACTTGTTTAAACTAATCATTTTTCAAAGAAGAGGAGATATGTTGCATCGTGATTTTGCAGATTTTTTGAATTTTTGCTTTGTGCATTTACAAAAATGTATCGGGAACTGCAAAATGTGATATGTTAATTTGATCCTTGGAGGCTTGAGGCTTTGAGGCTTGGATAGTGGTAGTATTGGAGCATTTGTTTTGAACTATTTCCATCAATGATTTACCATTGACTTTGTTGTAGATTTTTTATTTGGATTGGTTTCGCTAGTTTTGGGTTCAGTTGTTAAACTTTTTCTTTTGGAAAGGTGGGTTTTGTCCTTGATCAACAGCTCTGTATTGTTTTTTCATGTCTGTCACCTTAAGACTTTAGGGTAGGCTGGAGACCTCATAAATAGTCGGATTCAGCTGAAATTTCGCACATGTTCCTTTGGTGAATATCTGGGGGTGGGTTTTTCATTCTTTCAAAGTTTAGATTTTTAGGGGCGTGGTCACAAGTTTTAGCCTGAAATGAAAACAAGGCTAAAAACTTTGGGGCAGGTTGGAGACTACAAAAATGGTCAGATTCGACTGAAATTTTGCACTCTTGTTCCTTGGGTGAATATCTTGGGGTAATTTTTTTCATTTTTTCAAAATTTTTATTTAAAGGGTGTGGTCACAAGGTCTACCCAAAACGAGGCTAAAACTTTTCTTTTATCAAAAATTTTATTTTTCATTTTTTTAATTTTTTTTATTTTACAATTGGGCCTATGAGTAATTTAAATGATACTGAAGTTGAGCCAGTGCGGTTTATCACGTTTGACAGTGTATTATAGACACTAGAAAAGCAACTGACTGATATTTGCTGATCCACCATTAAATGATTTTTCGTAGCGTTGGGCTGTTCTATTTTACCTAAGAACCCCTGGAAATTATGTTTGTTGAAGCAGATTCCCCATTAATTTATCATTTAGGGTAGACAAACTTAATGTGGTGTCCATGGGACCTTGAAAACCTTGAAGTTGAAGCAACCAACCTTGAACACCTTGAAAAATGAATATATTTTTAATAAAGGACTTGAAAATCTTGAAAAAGCATGATTTTAATAGCAAAAGTCTTGTTTTGACTTATTTGAGTTATTACTGATGCGGGCGAAAGTTCCCAAAATTTTCTTGCTCGCTTTGCTCGCAATCATCTCTTTCAAGCAAAAAAGCTGCCAAACATCTTTCATACACCTCATTCAAGAGTGAAATTCTGTCATTTTTTATATCAATTTGAGCCCTAAAAACCTTGAAAAATATCCTATAAATGGCCAAAAAACTTTAAAAACCTTGAAAACCTTGAAATGTTGAAAAAAATTCCGCAGACACCCTGCTTATTAATATATCCCCTTGGAGAAAAAGAGTTTTTCCTGAGAGCCCTGGAAGTTTTCCAATGAGTCTTTGAAATTTCTAAAAATGTTGTCTCGTTATAATAAGCTTTTGTTTGATTTTATTTGTCTAATGATGCTTTTCTCACGCCAGAGTTCATAAGTGTATCCGCTTGGTATTCTAGCATTTTTGTTTCAAATTTTTGACCAGTAAAAGTCCAAATAGAAAAAGATAGAGAACTTTTTAAAGTAAGAGTATTAATTATTTTTCAAAATCAGTTTCTTTCGAGGCTCCATGACAGCTGTCCTTTGCGGACAAAGCCTGTACAATGATTGTTTTCTCGAACAATAGATAGACAATGCTTCGCTCTCCACCGTTTTACTTGATGTTTATCTAGAGTCTCTATAATAAGTCTATGACATGATGTAAAAACAATGTTTTTGATAGTAGGCGTAGTAGTGTAGTGGTTACCAGTCTTGGCAACCTCCTGTTGGAGTTCTAATCCCACTCGGTGCTGTGATTTACTTGACAAGTGAATGTACCTTCGCCCGGGTAAACCCATGCCATGTGAGGGGAATGCTCTGATACAAGAGTGTGGGAAGATATGCCTGGCTTTGTGTTGTGGTTGCTATACTTGTCAGTTTCGACCTTGCGAGTCGTTCGAGTATAGTTACTATACACCAGCTGCTCGATGTGTTGCGAGTACGAGTTGGCCGAATCAGGTAAGCGCAGTGATTTCCCTATCCTAGGATATTGAAAGCTGTCCTGGATAGAGCCCTTTCTGTTCATCGGAAGGTTCATCTCTCTCTCTTCTCGGAATACCATGATCGAAAAATGAGATGAAACCGTACCTTTAAATTCAACAGTAAATTATTAAACTTGATCATCATTTTTATTATTTTAAGTATATGAGGTGTTTTCTAAAGCTTCTACTGAAAATATTGATCTAGAGTAAGCAAAAGGTTTCTTCTTAAGTTTGGTTTAGCTAGAATCTTAGAATGTATGAATCTGTTGTCTATGTTCCAAATAACTGAATTTTAGGCATCTCAATAGAGCACATGTCTGCTTACGAGTTCAATGTCTTTTGTATCAGTTTGTATATGGTTATAAACACTGATCTCTAGCTACTTGACTGGATTGAGCTACCCGTGTATAGGAAACGTGTCTAGGTCTACCATAGATTTATAAATGCCTGAAGAGCTAGATATCGTGCTTTTGCTGAAAAGTGTGCCGAGGTTAGGTAGGAAATCCTACCTAAGTCACGTGACATTACAATAGAATTTCAGCGCTTGACCAATCAGAAGCTTCGCGGGTTTTTGAAAACAATAGCAGCAATATTTTTTGCGATATTGCTTGGAAGAGCTTGAAGCACTCCATCTAGCCCTTCGGGCTATATAAATCTATGGTCTAGGTTTAGAGCTGATTAGTACACCATCTTGTTTTCGATTCTGGTCGTCAACAGAGCGATTCGAATGTTTTGAAGTTCAAACGTTCGAAAATGCAAAGTAGAATAGAAAACAACAAGGACTTGTTGACTTCAAAACTGGACACGCTTCCAGGGGAAATCTGTGAGCAGTTAGCCTTATCTAGTGTGTAAAAGAATATGATATCTGTGGTTATAAACCCTATATGTATTTCTTTAAATATTCATTTAGGTAAATGAATTGATTGAGGAGGAGACAAAACGGTATCGACCGACCAAAAATTATTTAGAATTCATGCCACCTGCCAATTATTCTCAATTTGAGGTAAGATGTTTTTTATTTAGCACCTCATTTTTTCTTCTTTCTCGTATCTATTAAGGCATTGTTCTGCAAACTATGTGTGTTTTTACCAAGGTCCACAAACCGGACGGATATAGCACGACGTGTTTTTTTTACTTATTAAATCTGTCTATCAGTGGTAGGTAACTGGCAGACCTTAACATTGTTTTCCTGTTGGCTTTAATTTGTGACATTAAACTGACATTTTCTCTAGACTAAATTAATGAAGACAGAATTTGAGAGGATTTCAAATCGCCAACCAATGGAACTCTTGAGCATGAAGAGGTTTGTTTTTGCTTTTTATTTCTTTCAAATTGTTTAACTTAAAACTTATTTAAAAAACTACTCAATTTTTTAATGTAGCTTTTTGGTTGGTTTGGCTATCTGGTTGGATAAAAAGCTTATGTTTGTAATGTGATACAATAGCAAACTCGTGATTGTTTTTTAGATATGAATTACCACAACCACCAGCCAATCAAAAGAATGATATCTCTGCATGGACAGATTGTCTGAAAAATTCCATGGCTCAACTCCAGCATCAATCGGAAAGGTATATTTTCTTATTTGATGGTCTTATCATCATATTCTGAGATATATGGTATTTACCTTCTTCATTTTACTCAGAAAAACCGATCGAGTCTATATTTTTTTCTACATCGGGTACCTTTTTGTAGAGTTGCCAACTTGGATTTACTTTCGCAATATGGAACAGACAGTTGGCGATCACACTGTGAAATTCTTCAAAGAATGTTCGAGGCACAACAAAGGAAACATGCTGAAATTAAGTAAGGAATCTATTCTCTTTCTTTTTTGGTCTCGTTATAGCTTCTTTTCCCCTCGTTTGAGTAATTTGATAATTTTGAATAATTCGGCTAAAAGACTGCTACTAATTGACATAATATATTTCTTTGCAATCACTGCATTTCCCAGAAAACTTGATAAACTATCTGGAATTGTCTCTCTACAACTCGAATGTTTCTACTTCTTCCAGTCTCTATGACTCGAGTTTTCCATAACTCAAATTTGGATTCCCCGGGCTTGTTTAATTTATATAAATTGTAATTTGTAAAGAATGCGACACTCACTTTTTAGGAGACGAATCCAAGAAATCAACTGGGAACGAAAATCAGATCAGGTATGTAGCTCTGCTGACGTTTTGCATGTTTTGATAAAGTTTACAGTTATTTAACAGACTTGATCAACAATAGGTCTCCACAGATGATTTGTTTTGGGGAATAAGGGATAGTCCCGTTCGTTAATAACTCTTATCTTAAATTATGAAAGAAAAAACCCTTGCCAACTTTTTGCTGACTGATAAAAATCGTGGTTATATGAACGCCACCTGCAGTTAACTCACTGTGTTTGTTATTGTTTAGAAAAAAGCTGGCTCTGATCTCCAACATCTTGAAGAGAGGTATGTTATCCTTCAAAATGTTCCCTTTGACCTATCGTTCATAATTTACATCACTCCATTGACAATGTGGAGGGTGCTGCTCAATGTTAAAGTTCTGTTATCTGTTAAAAATGGGCGTTTTTTGTCTTATCAATTTGTGTAACTTAACCGACCTGAAATCCTGTTTTTTTTTATTTGAAGCCAAAATTTTGCTCTAAGCATTACATAATTGAGGTTTTTTGAGATTTAACCAATTATATTTCAAGTTCCCTAAGATCTAATGAAGGTTTATAATTGGATTGAAAATCAAAGCCTGTATTTTTCTCGCTGTTGGTTGATTAGTAGTATTAGCACTTCCTTCATTGCATTATTCAAGCAGATTCAAGACAAAATATCCTCATTTAGAAGGAATGTTCCAGACTTTCCATAGAATCAGAATCCACTCGACTTTTAAGAGAAAATCCCTAAATAATTATGTGGTGTTATGACGAAAAATATTGGTGATCTAAATATTGTGTTTTTTTTTCTCGCCTTTCAGCTGGATCGGTCTGGTCAGCAAAAATTATGAAATCGAACGAGCAATTGTTGAAACAGAAAAAGAGGTAGAAACTCTCAGACAAGAAGTGGCTTAAAAATCATCCATGGAGAGGAAAAATCTCACAGGTTGTATGTGAATACAAATTTCCTTTCCTTTTGGGTTGTTGTCATGGTGATGTGATCAGAGGAATTACCAAATACATTCATTTTATACGATAGATAGAGACTACATATTGGTGACCTTATGAAAGAGAGATATTGACCTGCAGGATGTTATGTCATCTCAATTACCATGTACCTCCTTTTATAAAAAAAAAGTCCCAATTTTTTATTTATTTAATCAATTTGTTTATACAAAGACTTTTTACAGCTTAAATTAGACGATTTTTGCTTTCTTTTTTTTGTGATGACAGTTTGTTTAAGTGACGTCATTTCTCGTCATTTTGACTTGTTGTGAGGTGTGCGGGGAAGTTATAAGTCAAACGAGATCTTGAGGAACCTTCCGAAAACATGTCTTGATATTGGCTGGACACCAATCTTTGTCGGTAGAAACTTTCTCTTGAACTGATATATTTTGCTAGTTTTTAGATTGAGAAGTATTTGATGTTGTCAGTAATATGGTCAGTAATGTAAGATGGTTTATTTTGTGATTTCAAAAATTGGAAATGGAACATTTTTTGTATTGAGTTTGGTTCCATTGAGCAAACTTGTATTGGATCCAAATTTTACGCGCCGTTCCTGTCCGATCAACTTTACTTCGTTGATTAAAATACTCTGGCATTTTTTACCTCACCCTGTTTAAAACGCTTTTCGCCATTTTTAACCCTGCTTTTCTAGAGTTTCCAGGACGATCAATTAAGCTCTCGTCTATCACTAACAGAAGCCGAAACTAACAAATGATTAATCTTAAAACAGTAGTAGTAATCTATATCGTTAATCTATTACACACAAAATATAATGCTTAAGCCCTCTCCTTAATCGGCTTGTTTTGTTGACAGTGTTCAGACTTTTCTCAGATCTTTATCGAACCTTCTGAAGTGGGCTTTAACACGTGGTCTACTAATTCTGGACAATTTAAATCCAAAAATGATAATCCGTAAAATCTTGCTTGGTAAAAATGGAATATAAACACTTCCGTTGAAGAGAAAGCCCTATAGAAGTTTCATTGATACCACTATTATTTTGATTTCGAAGTACTTTTGATAGATTTGACAGTTAAGTCTGAGAGGCGCTTCGGAATCGTTGAACGAGATTGTTTATATTCTTGACTTGTATAGCCCTCTTAGAAATTGTCAATGAGACACTGTTATGAATCAGTATTAAACATTGACTGGTTTCAAGAATCCTCCTGTCTTTTTGGAGTCTTCAAATAGGAGGAGATGACATCAAATTTAAGTTTCTTCCCACCATGAAAAAAAATCATTCGTTAGTCGAAAACCCTATGTGGAGGAACACTGATTTTTCTTAAATTGGTCACTTGAATGTGTTTACACTCTCTCCTACGTAAATGTTTGTTTTTGACATTATGAATGATGAATTTATGTCGAGCATTAATCTGTATTGAAGTATGGAAAGTTTTACGTCGAATTAACATCATCGCTCTTGAAGCCTGCCTCTTTTATCTTTTCTATCTTTACTCTTTCTCCTTTTTCTTAACGAAGAAATTGAATGACTGCAGTTTTGTTGAAGGGGCTTACTCTCGATTTTGTTCTTGAAAGTCTGTTTGTAAGGTAGGTTTGCACCAGCTTGGTTTCTTGCACGTTCAAATGATCTATGGAAAACTTTGTGCTGGTTTTTCTCTTTTCATTTTACGGCAAATGATTTGTCGTAATCATCTTACTTGTATTAAGATTTGTTCGCAAAATTGTCTTCTTTATTACCTAAACCGGAACTCGGACTGTTCTAAAACATCTAATGTGGAGTGCCCCTCATTCCTAATACGGTATCAATCCCTCTCATAGGCTCTCCTCATCGGTCGATTTAAAGTCAAGAGGTGCGATTTTCTAACAAGGTGACATCCCAAAACAAGGCGAGGGAAATCTAATACCTTTGTAATGGATAAAAAATGAGATGACCTTCAATTTGTTATTCATACGTGAACTTTTAACGGTTTCTGTCTGGTGGGAACAACCGTTCAAGTAAATATGCGAGGTTGATAGATATCGTTTGATCGTTGCTGGGTGTTCACTCTTCAGTCTTTGATGTGATATTTTTCAAATGTTTTTTAGATGTTGAAAAAGGTGTAGAGATTGACAGATAGATTGGTTATGCACTGTTATTTGATGATGTATTAGACAAGCACTCTGTTCTATATTCTGAAAGAGAAATACTGCCGCGTGGAAAGTCTATCCACGTTGCCCTTTATTTGATGAGTTCAATGTATCAATATTTGGATGACTTTGTTCAAATGTAGAGTGATTGGTTTTGTGAACGCCTGAACCATAGGCTGATTTTTGTTGCCTTGCAAGGTTACTGTAACTTGTTTATGCTTCATTCTTGTTATGAGCTTGGATAGTTAAAGGTGAATCAATCTTATTGGTTATTTCAACCAAACAAGCTTTTGAGAAGAGCTCCACAACTCAAATCTCTATGAATCAAAATTGACAACGTGTGAGCAGTGTTGTCCATCTAAAGTTTCTTTTTTTTCTAAGACCTGCTCCCCTAGAGTAGAAGCAGTTTTCACCTCGTTAACAAGTTTTCAGACACTCATTTTGACCAATGTTGAAATTTCTCCAAAAACAAAATCAGCTTTTACAAGGAAGGAAGCTTCGCGAATTTTTACGGAAAGGTTTGACGTTGTGAGAGTAAGCAAGCTACACTTTGATGACGTTTTGTTAGTTTTTCTCTATTTATGTTTTTTACATCTTCTTTCTTAATAACCAATAGGTCATAATTTTAAATTTAATTTTTGATTGACTGCGTGACTACGAAAGATGTGAGTTTTTAGGTGACATAATCCTGTTAAAGTCAAATCACCTCAGGAACTTGTTAACTTTATAACGAACAAGTGATTTTAAACATCAAAACAATTTACTGTGTGCAGCTCAGTAGTGTAGACAAGGGAGGCGCAAAATTTGTATAGGAGATCAGATTTTTATGACACAGTAATTATATTTTTATATTATGAATAGATAATTACAGTGTCATAAAAATCTGCTCTCTTACACAAATTTTGGGCCCCTCCTGTCTACGCTACTGCAGCTAAAGAAAACTTGTAACTGAGATGTACTGTATAGTAAAGTAACCTGTATGATTTATTTCTTGCAGTTTATTGGTAAGTGAAACTAAGCATTTTAGCGGATACAAGAATCTTTCTTTGGAAATTTTATTCTTTACGTTTCGTTTGCGTTATAGGAATATATTGTTTAATTCAGGACCAAGTGAAGGTCCCTTTTATTAGAAAAATTTCAAATTACTTCAATCCAATGAAAACGTAGATTGGATTCGATTATCAAGAGAGATAGTTTTTGTGTTCGAAGTTCTTTTTATTGGACTTGGACAAAAGCAATCAACATGAAAATGGCGCTTTCAATAGCGTTCTTTATAACCGCCTGCTACCAACTTGCTTGTGGTGCCAAAACTGCGAATTACGCATGCCCAGAAACAACGAGTGACGATGATTCAGTCGTTATTTTCGGATATGTAGTGGAGCATGACAATGTTACGGGCACGATACGTTTTCAAACGTTGGAAGTTTTGAAAGGCGGCAATTGGTCGGATATCGACCAATCAGAGATCGAGGGGCGATTAAGTGAGAGTTTCACTTCGAAATGTCACACGCCGCGGATGGACGAAGCGTTGGTTGTTCATTTGAACGATGAGAAAGTGATCAAAAGAATCGCATTCCCTAGTTCATCACAAGGTATGAAATTCTTTGTATTTCACAAACTGAGGGGATCAAAATAGGAACTAATTGGGGAAGAAGATATCTTTTTTCAAACATTTCCTCATTCAGTTACATTATAATTTTGTTGCCACATTTAATATCACCTTTTGCCTTTTAAAACAATTTTTGGTCGACGAAAGAAAGTCGTTTTTCATACTTCATTCGATTCATCCTAATCCACACGAGGCAAACATTTTATGAAAGAAAAACAGAACAATTAAAGATCAAGCTTAATGTTTCTTTTTCCATTTTCAGTATCAAGAACTACCCGTGTCCGGCGAAATATTTTCGGACTCGTTCCCATAAACCGAAAATGCACGAAAAGATGTTCGTTTGGTGGTTCCTGCGCCTTCCACCCTCTCACCGGGCGGCAGTATTGCTCATGCACCCACATATATTGCTCAAAAGAATACGGGCCAGTGTGTGGCAATGACCAATTCACTTACCCTAACGAATGTACCATGCAGCATAATTCGTGTTTCAAACAAAGACGTATCACGGTCGCTTATAGAGGGCGTTGTGGTAAGTAGGAATAATACACCTATTTCCTATTAGCGGATTCATGTAAAAAAGTCACGAAAAACGTCGAGAAAGTCTCTGATTGGCTGAAATATTGCATATACAAGCATATTTTTCAAAATGTCCAGTGTATGAGGTAATTTTTGCATGCCTCCGCCAATCAAAAGTTTGTTTACTCGACGTTTTTTCGTGACTTTTGCATGAATCTGCTAATAGGAAATATGTGTATTGCTTTTTCATCAGTTTGAGTATGAGAAGAATTTATTCTTCAAGACGGTCATAAGTCACAAGATTCGTCAACAAAGACCTTTATTTCAAAATACTTCTTCTATTTTACATGTCTGACGGACCCATGTTCCCTGCCTAATGATGCGAATCTTAGTATACCAAAACATTTAACTCTTTGATCGATCTCACAAGCTGTCCTTCAAAGAACCTTGATGATGGTGTTTTTAATTGCAAAGTATTTTATTCTTCCTTTTCGTAGACGTCAGAAATTGTAAAGATTTGAAAAAGAAGGGATACGCCAAGACAGACGGCCATTACTTTTTGCATCCAACGCCAAAATGTGACAAAGCCATCAAAGTGTATTGTTACGATATGGATTCACCAGAGCCTAAAGACTTTATCACTTTACCGAGTGGTCCTGAGCATAACATGGCGTACATTTACGAGAAACGAATGGATCTTAGCAAGAAGTTTGAATGCGAAGGACCAGTCGGTCCCATCGTTTACAGCAAATCTGGAAGAACTCACTTCTCTAAGGTAAGGGATTTTTTGGATTTTAGTATTTCTATTTAACCAATTTTCAGCTCTCTAAAACGTTTATAAGTGAACTATTATTAGGTGAACAAAACGCTGTTAAGAAGCTCATATTTACAGTCAACTCTCTTTAATTCGAATGTTTCTATAATTCGAACTAAAATCTAATTTGTATAAATTTTTTCGTCCCTTGAGAATCGAATTAGCTTACATAATATAGAGTCAACTGCATGATGAAATCGTTATATTAAGCCATGAAACTGCGGCTTCTATTCAATTTTGTTGTATATTTTAACGTTACTTTTTTCAAAACTTCAGGTAAGGATCAATCTTGCTACGATGACAATCATCCAGGACGATTACACATTTGCGACGAGCGATCGCCAAGGTTCGCCAGTACCTTTCGCAACAGGTGGTGACTGTTTCTCCGCTAAACAAGACGCCAAGTGCAGAAAAGGTTAGAAAGTTTGGATAACAAAAGCGGTCGGTTTTTAGGAAGTATTGTCGAAAAATTGATACTTTTTCTATTCAGAGGGGGGGGGTATCTTCTGATTCTATTTTACACAATAGAAATACACAATTCGTGAAGCGCGGACCTCCATGGCTCGACATAACGATTTCAAGTGGGCTGCTTTTGCTTGAATTTATGATTTTACGGTCGGACAAGGAACAATTTAGGTAGGAGAATGTAATGTCCGATGTTCGACCGATTATTTTAAGCCGTGCGTTTTCAAGTATTGTTGCCATTTTGATATCGTTAAAGATGATAAATTTGTTGTGCTTTTGCTTTAAAATTTATAACTTTTTGGTAAATGTGTAAATTTTGCTCGAAGTAATTCTATTATGCAAATAATGCCCGCAATGGCTCTTGAAAAGTTTATTATTACTTAACATCTAAGATAACATATACAGTTGAACTCATCTAATTCGAATTCTCAAGGGACCGAGAATTTTGTTCGAATTACATGAGTTTTTTATGAAAAAGTCTTTCCCACGTTTACTTTTGAGCTTGATGGACATTAGCGACCGCTTGATTGGACATACCATCCTCCAAGTCACAGAGAGCTCCATATTTCGTTTTTAAAGTGACTTCTTTATGTTTTCTTTTTCCCATCTTGTCTTGATAAGAAATGGAAGGCAAAAAGCAGTGGACGAGCTCGCCAATCGAATGTAATAAAAAAGATAACATTCGATTGGCAAACAACGTTGAAAACGTTCGATTGACAAAATGTCGAGTTTGTCAGCTTCAAAAACTCAAAAAATCCGAAAATTCGAAATACATGATTAAAATTTCTTGATGGTACTAGAAAATCTGTTTGATTTACATGATTTTTCGAATTACATGGGTTCGAATTATAGGAGTTTTCTTGTAAGGTTTTCAAGGTAAATTCTGAGGGGACCACAGAATCTGTTCGAATTAAGTGAGTTTTTGAATTATAGGAGTTCGAATTACATGAGTTCAACTGTATTAATAACTTTTTAGGAAGCTTCAAACTAGACATTAGCAACACTGGCTTCAAGATCAGCAGTAAAGTTCGTTGGACATTGGAAAGTGATACCAACTCGTTAAAAATACAAGACTACCGCAACAGTGAAGGTCTTGTGGTGTCCGCTAAGTGTGGTGGCTGGTGTGGCCATTGTGTACCTCAACCCAAATTGCAAGTGGAATTACAAAGTTGTAATATTAAGACTGGTATGTTTTTTCAGATACTTTCTGTTTTACTAAATTCAATTTAAAGTCTCTCAAGCTGACAGTTCATTTTGAAAAAAAAAGACCAGGATTACTAAATTCCTATACTATAAGAATGAGAAACCAACAGGAAAAAGAGTGACATGCGAGTGAAGGTAGAGAGTCTATCACCATATTCCCCTAACAGTCTGCCTGGATTCGAACACAGTCTATTACGGTGAAAGTCTGTGATCGAAACCTTCACACTATGGCAGAATGTTGGTGAAAAAAAGGTTTGCGATACCCTATTTTGAAGTAAAAATTTTGCCCCATCCGTTTAATTTCCAAATACATTTACTACTCCCTTTTATATATTTGACCTTCGTCTTCTCCCATCTTTGTTCAATATTATGTGGAGATTCTAAACAACTATAACTGTATAAAACTTACTTAAAGAGGAGCTTGAAATCTCTCTGGGTTTCGCATTTGATTTAAAAAGTGATTAAACTTTCAAAAAACTTTCAATTTTTTTTTCTTTCAGATTCATGTTCAGGCGTGCAATGTCCGTATTACGGGCAATGCTCTGCCAAAGGGGAGACGTACAAATGTTCATGTCCAAACAAATGCACCAGAGAAGTGGACCCGGTGTGTGGTAGTGACGGAGTGACGTACTCCAATCGGTGTTCCATGAGATATCAATCGTGTGTGGCCAAGAAATTCATTGATGTAAAACACCAAGGAAGCTGCGGTAAGTGGATTGTTCTCTTGCTTATTTTGTTGGTTTTAAGCCAAAGTTGACCACATCTGCGAAGTTCATTCTGAAAAAATATGTTTAAGGTTTCAATAAGGGTGGGTTAGAGAATATAAAGATTTGACCATGGTGCGTTATTGGACCTACCCCGGTGGAGGTCCTATAAATTAACCTTTGTCCGTCCGTCCGTTAGTTACCAGCTTTTCTCGAGATTGGCTCATTAGTTTTTTCTGATTTTTTGCACAATGATGCAAAATGGCAATGCCCAAAATGTGACGGAGCCCGATTTTCGAAAAAAAATTTTTTGGGGCAAATTTGGGCCAAAAAACGGCTAAAAAACGGGTTTTTTGGACTTTGTGAAAAATTGGATCATTAATTTTTTCTGATTTTTTGCACGAAAGTAGGGTACCATCATAGGTATAAGATGGCTCAAGCAGATTTTTGCAAAAAATTTTGTTGGCTCAAAAAACGCATGTTTATCTATAAGAATCACTATTAATAAGCATACATCGATGTTCTTAGTCAAATTACTCAATTTTTTTTATGAGATAGATGTTTTTTCTTCTCAAGAGGGCTTACTTTTGAAGAATATGTGTGTTTAGACAGGAAATTTGGGTTGCTTGGCGTGTTTTTATAGAAAAACTGGCCAAATTCGATATTTTTTTATAAGCACATTATCAATTACTTAGGTATTGGCTTTTCTCGAGATTGACTCTTTCATTCTTTATGATTTTTTACACAAAGATGCATAACTATAAACCCTTGAATGTGACAGAACCCGATTTTCGAAAAAAAATGTTTTTGGGCAAATTTGGGCCAAAAAACGGCTAAAAAACGGGTTTTTTGGACTTTGTGAAAAATTGGATCATTAATTTTTTCTGATTTTTTGCACGAAAGTAGGGTACCATCATAGGTATAAGATGGCTCAAGCAGATTTTTGTAAAAAAATTTTGTTGGCTCAAAAAACGCATGTTTATCTATAAGAATCACTATTAATAAGCATACATCGATGTTCTTAGTCAAATTACTCAATTTTTTTTATGAGATAGATGTTTTTTCTGCTCAAGAGGGCTTACTTTTGAAGAGTATGTGTGTTTAGACAGGAAATTTGGGTTGCTTGGCGTTTTTTTATAGAAAAACTGGCCAAATTCGATATTTTATTATAAGCACATTATCAATTACTTAGGTATTGGCTTTTCTCGAGATTGGCTCTTTCATTCTTTATGATTTTTTACACAAAGATGCATAACTATAAACCCTTGAATGTGACAGAACCCGATTTTCGAAAAAAAATGTTTTTGGGCAAATTTGGGCCAAAAAACGGCTAAAAAACGGGTTTTTTGGACTTTGTGAAAAATTGGATCATTAATTTTTTCTGATTTTTTGCACGAAAGTAGGGTACCATCATAGGTATAGGATGGCTCAAGCAGATTTTTGTAAAAAAATTTTGTTGGCTCAAAAAACGCATGTTTATCTATAAGAATCACTATTAATAAGCATACATCGATGTTCTTAGTCAAATTACTCAATTTTTTTTATGAGATAGATGTTTTTTCTGCTCAAGAGGGCTTACTTTTGAAGAGTATGTGTGTTTAGACAGGAAATTTGGGTTGCTTGGCGTTTTTTTATAGAAAAACTGGCCAAATTCGATATTTTTTTATAAGCACATTATCAATTACTTAGGTATTGGCTTTTCTCGAGATTGGCTCTTTCATTCTTTATGATTTTTTACACAAAGATGCATAACTATAAACCCTGAATGTGACAGAACCCTATTTTCGAAAAAAAATGTTTTTGGGCAAATTTGGGCCAAAAAACGGCTAAAAAACAGGTTTTTTGGACTTTGTGAAAAATTGGATCATTAATTTTTTCTAATTTTCTGCATAAAAGTAGGGTACCATCATAGGTAAAAGACGGCTTAAGCAGATTTTTGCAAAAAAAAATTTTTGGCTCAAAAAACGCATGTTTATCTATAAGAATCACTATTAATAAGCATACATCAATGTTCTTAGTCAAATTACTCAATTTTTTTATGAGATAGATGTTTTTTTTTCTCACGAGTGTTTAGACATGAAATTTTGGTTGTTTGGCATGTTTTTATAGAAAAACTGGCCAAATTCGATATTTTTTTATAAGCACATTATCAATTACTTAGGTATTAGATTGATTGGCTCTTTCATTTTCTACGATTTTTTGCATAAAGATGCATAATTATAAACCCTCAAATGTGACGGAGCCCGATTTTTGGAGAAAAAAATTTTGGGGTATATTTCAGCTAAAAAACGGCCATAAAAGGGTTTTTTGGACTTAGTGAAATATTGGACCATTGTTTTTTTCTGATTTTTTGTATCAAAGTAGATGGCTCAAGCAGACTTTTGTAAAAAATGAATTTTTCAGCTCAAAAAAAGCATCTTTATCAATAAGAATCACTATTAATAAACATACATCAATGTTCTTAGCCAAATTACTCAATTTTTTGGAGATGTTTTTTTGCTCACGAAGTCTTGAATATGAAAGAACATTTCAAGAGCATGAAATTTTGGTTTCTAAACGTTTTTTATAAGAAACAAACGACTAATTTTAATAGATCGTCACTATTTGTGTTCTGAATGATTGTTTAATGGTCACGTCACGTAGATATCAATTATAAACGTGTTAAATGCATAATCCAGGTAGGTCCATCAAAGTATCACTTGTTTTTAATAACTTTGGAATTCATGACGTAATCATTTATTCGCAAATACCCGAAAACAGCAGTTCTTTTTAACCAACTTTTATTGTTTAAAAGCTATAAGTAGTGGCAAACGCCTGGAGTTTTGGGGTATTTCCGTAAAAACGTTTCCGTTTTGAAAATCAAGCATGAGTTAAAAACAATGTTAACCCTTTAGAGGGAAAAAGAGATTTCGTGACGGAGCTTTGACGTTTATGTTTTAGAATTATCCTTACCTAACCTGCACCTTGTGAACGAAACGACAATCAAGAATTCAATTTTTTTTTTCAGGCTCACAAGATTGCAGCGAGACATTAAAATGTCTTTTCAACTCCAAATGTCAAACCCAGAATGGAGTTTCTCGTTGCAAATGTTCCACAGTGTGTTCCAACGACATCGAGTTTGTGTGCGGTTCGAACCTTAAGACATATCAGAACGAATGCTTCTTGAAGATGGACTCGTGTAAAAACCAACGATCGATCAGCGTCAAATATCTCGGTGTTTGCAGTAAGTTGCAATATATTTCTATCCTTAATCATGGTGTTTTATTACTTGAAGATTTTCACAAAAGTGACGGAATTTTCCCGAAGAAGATTTTAATCTACGAAAACCTTAACCCAAATAAATTTTCCCCGTTTATGTTTTGAAATTAAATCAAGAAAGGTTTTTAACTTAAATGTTATCAAGGAAGATCTTGTTGATTATACTTAGTAGTTGAATAAGTACCTTCGTTGATTAACGGCATATTCTGTAGCTTTTAAATTATGATATTAATGTTCTTACCATTTCATTATGCTTCTATCTTTCATTCAGGGTACAGCCATTCACAGATCTTTGATTTCGACATTGCGTTTGCCATCGGTGGAAAATCAATCGACCGTCAAGTGTTACTTCAACAGCAAAAACAACTCATGTCTTATTTCCTAGACTCGTTTCGTTTTCCCATTGAGCAAAACGGAATCAGGCTAGCTTTCCTCACCTATGACGATAGTGTGAAGATTGTTAAAAATCTCGACCAGAATTTCGTTCTTCCATACGTTCGACGTTATCTTGATGAAATGACTTTGGGTGGAGACTCCTCAAAGATTGAAAGATCTCTCCAAGGAGCAACCAGTTCTATTTTCACCAGAGCGCGTCCTGGTGTTCAAAAAATCCTTGTCGTTTTTGCTGATGATAGTTCAGATTCTGACTTGAACGCTATAAGACAAGCAAAAGAACGACTAGCAGATCAAGGCGTTCAAGTGATATTGATCTCTTCTGGCAATCGAATGTCCATGTCAATTGCAGCAGCGATCGCAAGCAGCGGAGATAATTTGATCACTGGGCTGACCTCCAAAAACTTTTTACAAAGCTATCAACAGTTCATTGATATCGTTATTAATGGTAAATTTTTTCTTTTCAAAATGTCGCATCAGTTAGTCATTATGTTCTTATAGTTTTTGGTTTAACAGATCATTGAACTATTGATGCTTCATATGCCCCAAACACGCACTCAATGAAACATCCACTACGTTACTTTGAAGGAATGGCCGTTTTTGATTCATTAAATCATTTTTCAGTTAATTAGTTTGTTTGTTATTTTTCTCCTTAGGTCGATGTTCTTTCTTGAAATGTCAATCACCAGAAACGTGCCAGAGCCTCGACATGACCAACATCAAATGTGGATGCAACGTGAATTGTCAAAACGCTCTCCAGCCTGTCTGTTCGTCCACTGGTGTCTCGTATGGAAACCTTTGTTTGATGAAACAAGATGCTTGCGTTAACAAGAAGAATATTTTCAAGATCAACGATGGCTTTTGCAGTAAGTTTTTGCAAACACCAGTACCAGATTCAATTGAGCGTTTTAAATCTTCTTTTCTTTGCCCCTCCTCTGTAATACACGTCGTCGAATGTATTCTGATGGTCGAATGATTACCTAGATTAAGAAGGGAGTATTTCCCTCTTGTTGTCTTTCTATTACAAACGAAGTCATGCGACAATGGTTAGGTCGTTAAGATGGAATTCAAAGCTTTCGTTCAGTAGATTCTCCATAACTCGAACACGCATGGGGAACACAAAATTGTTCGAGTTATCTATATAGAAATTTTAATTTGTGGAGTAAGCTTTATAAGGATTAAGGACCTGTTCCAATCAAGGAGACATTCAAATTATAGAGGTTGGAGTTAAAGAGTTCTATATACTATATATAAATTCCTTTAGAAATTAACAAACCAATGGATGTCTTGGTCACCTTCGATACCTCCAACCAAATGACGTCACAAGACTACGATCGTGTCAAGACATTCTTACGAAACGTCGGGAAGTCGTATGACGTCGGTAAAGATAAGGCAAGGATCGGGCTCATCAATTTCGGCTCACGTCAAAAAGTAGTGTTGGATCTGAATGAAGGAATCAGTGAAAAGCGAATCGAAGATGCCGTCCAGAAAGTTACAAATATCGGTAAGAGAACCTTCTTGAGAGTCTCAAGGTTATTTATTCTTTCTTAGTTGGAAAGGCAACTTAAACTCTTTAATTTTGGTGTAGAAAATTTGAAAATGTCGGTCTTTTAAAAGATGAGGGTATCTTTCAAGAAACACTTACTAATAATATTAGATTAATCACGATCCGCTCAGCTATAACTAGCGTTTATATCTTTCTTTCTTTCCATCATTCTGCGAGACTCGTCCGTCTTTCAATCTGTGTGGCAAGATTGATAATTTCAAAATATCACAGGTAATGTGTATTTCTTCTACCATAATGCTATTTTATCTCGATTCTCCTTTATATAGGTGGCAATCGTGACATTCCAAGAGCAATTCGATTCAGTATCAATCATTTCAGTCAATACCGCAGAGATTCAGTCCCTAAAGAGTTCATTTTCATTACAAGCAAAACAGATGTCGCAAACTCTGGTGTGTTGGAGAGATTGTTCACATCGTTCAGTCAGAACAATATCAAGCTGAAGTTCGGTATACTTGGTAAACCAACCACTCGATTTGTGGACTTCTTGACGAAAGGACGGAGCTCTGATCAACTTGTCTCCATTGACGATGATGATGAATCCATCTTTAAATTCTTTAAACTTTTAAAACCAACCGTCACTGTTGAAGGTACGTATATCTACCCAATTAAATTTTTGTAACATACTTTTTGTATGTTTGACTTGATTTAATCACAGAAGTTTAACTTTGAATATTATCTGCGATCCAATGTAAAACATTTACTCTTTGCTGAGATCTTTTTGTGACGATCTAGTTTTTTAGATATTTCATTTAGAACTGTTAGAACACCACTCTTTAGAACATCATTTTTTCTATGACATCTTTAGACAAAATGGACGTCGGCTTCATCTTGACTGGAGATAAAAACACATTCCCAAAACAAAGAGATTCCGTTGTTGAGATCATCCGTAGGCTTCGGATGCAACCAGGAAGTCCGGACATGTCCAATAAAGTTGGGTTCATCGACCAAGAAAGGTTTTTTCCACTCACCACTGATAAATCATACATCATAAGAAATTTACAAAACTCAAAACCAATATCAGACCCAGATCTCAAGAACCAGTTCGAGAGAAGCGTACAATTCTTCACACAACAAAATGGTGGACGAAGCAGTGTACCTAAAGTCTTATTCGCTTTTGTTGATGATTTGATTTTGAATTATGATGCTAATAGTATTGCCTCCTCACTGAAGCGACTTTTAGACCAAGGAGTGAAGGTTGTCTTGTTGCAGAGTGAAAGTAGTTATAGTTTACAGGTCTTACCAACGTTCATCAAAGATCGATTGGATCGTGTAGATATCAACATTGATGATTTGAGTGATATCTTGGAGAAAATCCTCACACAGCTCAACAAAGGTATCTAGATTTAATAGGTAGATGACAATCGTCAAAGTCTCAGCCAACTAAAAGTAAATGGAGTGCGGCGGGGTAAAAACTATGGGCTCCAGGTATATCATATTATATGGACATCCCTCTTGATCCTTGGGGGTTGAGGACTTTCAGATTTTTAGACATAAGTGAGAGAAATTTCAGGTGGGATTGATCATATGGGGCTCGGGTGACATTTTTCAATTGGGGGTTGTCAAGTTTTCTGTATTTAAGACTTTGAATTGTTGGAATTGAATGTCAAAAAATGTGATCTAGGTTAAAAGTTCATTTTTTCTACAGCCTTTTTCAGTTTTTAGTCTTCGGGATTCTTAACTGAAATTGGGTTGGGGCTTGATTTTACGATGAGGGTTGCTGAATAAGTTGGGGCTTGGGCTGATAAGAGATTTAAGGCGAGGGTAACCCAATGTAAGTTGGGATGACCGTTTTTTGGTGGGGTTGGAAGGGATGTTGCCCACTATGTATAGTTTTTGCACCAAAAAGAAGCAACATTAAATCTAAGAGAGAAAATTTAATTATCTTAAGATCTTGAAAACAGTTTTATTTCATGAAGTTTAAGTATTATTGAATTTGACTTCATTATGATATTTCCTTTCCAGACCCCTGCCTTCGTAAAGAATGTGGCTATCATGGCATCTGTCAAAGAACTAATGCCAATGAAGCAACGTGTATTTGTCCAGTGTGTGCGTCCACGTTTGGTTATGAACCAATTTGTGGAAGTGATGGTCAAACATACTCAAATGAATGTGCTTTGAAAATGGCCAGTTGCAAACAACAGAAAGAAATCTTCATTTATAAACGTGAATCTTGCGGTGAGAAGAGCTTCCCACTTTCTTTAAAAAATAGGCTTTAAAATAAAAACGGCATGAGATGGATTCTTTAGTTTCTCTAAGTATCATTTTAGTCCGGGAACTTTGGGGAGTTAAACTATGACAGCCATAGAGGCACGGGTAAATATGTAGCATCTTAAAGCACAACGTCTGAATTGTTTCTTCTGGGTTGGTTTCTCTATTTTAATTGTTTCTCTTCGATTCCAACCTTTTTATCTGAGTCTTATCATTTTCTTCTAGGAATCAACGAAGAGCTTGACTTATACGTTGCCATGGACACATCAAACAAACATACTCCAGAAAGTTTCCAAACGCTGAAATTGTATGCAAAGGGAATCATCGATGAATATAAGATTGGGGACGAGTCACGTGCTTCTTTGCTGTCATATGATTCGTCGCCTGAGGTTGTGGTCGATATCAACTCCAAAGCAACTGGCAAAGACATCAAATCTATTATCGATTCTCTACAGTTCAACACCAACAGTCGACCAAGATTGAGTCAAGTCTTGAATGAAATTGTCAACCTCTTAAACGAGAGACAGAATACTGTCCGATCAAAAGTTCCTGCTAATGTCTTGGTCCTCTCCAAAGGTAAGGTGTTTTATGGAGGATGGTTATTAACACAATTATCTGGTTTTGTCGTCTTCAGATTGACAAAGGTTTTCAATATAAACAAACTTTTTTGTGACTTTTTAATCTTGACCGACTTGGGTGAGGTAGCAAGGTTGATAGTAAAATACAGTCATTGACTGTTCCGCGTCAAATATATTTTGATTTCTCGCTTATTCTTCTTTAGACATTACTTCCACGGAGATTTCCAACTCAAGACGTCTCATAGAGGACATTCAGCAGCGTGCTCGCCTATACATGGTTCTTTTGAACGGTGAGCGAGCGGACTCATTGAGACAATATTTCACCATCAAACGGAACTTAATGGTTGTGGATGAGCGAGACCATGGCTCTGGACTCACAAACTTGACAGAAGTCATTGGTGGAAACA
The DNA here is from genome assembly GCF_902728285.1 of Clytia hemisphaerica. Lineage (NCBI taxonomy): Eukaryota > Metazoa > Cnidaria > Hydrozoa > Leptothecata > Clytiidae > Clytia > Clytia hemisphaerica. The sequence goes on from NW_027104612.1 coordinate 513,303, forward strand.
ACGGTATGTCTTTACTTTCGTGTTTTGAGTCAAGTCCAACGGGTTTAACATGAACCCGTAGCTGATGAATGGTAGGGTAAAAAAATGGTTGTGAGTTGGTTTTTCAGTGGTTCTAGTGAGTGATCAGAGGAACATCAGAACCACTTGATTGCAATATTCAAAGGACAACACTAGTAAAATCTAAAGCACGATAATTTTTTATTATTCCTCTATTTTGTCCGTATTAGAATTTTTCAAACAATTGCCGAGGTTTCTTTTAATATAGGAAGTGTTTGAGTATTCTACATGAAAACAACGACGAAAAAGTTTTTTTTTAGGTCAAAGTCAATCAACAGACGTTGTTTTTGCGTATGGGTTAACCGATACCAACTTAAAGGATGACGTCACCTTAGCACGCCAAATGAGTATGGCTATCGTCAACCAGCTGGCTGATAATGATAGAACATCAGTGGGTGCTGTCCGTATGGAAGACCGTCCGGTTACTCTGTTTGACCTGATTCCCACTAATCGGAAAAACACTATTTTATCGAACTTGAAGTCTGCCAAACTTTCATCAATCAGTTTTGATATGAGAACTTCTTTACCTTATGTCGGTGATAAAGTTTTCAAACTGAACACAGATTTTCATTTCGATATCCCGAAAACACTTGTCTTGTTTATCAATCAACCTCAAGACGTTCTCGTACAACAACAAGTCAAAGAGCTTTTGGATAATGGAGTCAAAATCATTGCGATAGGTGTGGGTAACAGAGTCCAGTTACCAGACTTGTTGTTATTGGTGAATGGTAATCGAGACATGGTTCGTATAATCAAGACAAAAGATGACGTAACTGATGAAGCAGGTGTAGACGTTATCAAAAGACCAGGTACGAAATTTCGCTTTTATTACGATATATTTTGAAAGCATTGTTATACCTTTTATATTTTAAGGTTAGACGAGGTCCGTTTAGTTTTTTTAGTTTAGCTAGAAACTCAATAGTTTCTTTGCTTTAAACTTTACAACTTTTCTCTTCCAATATCACTCCAAAATCATCCATATTTACCTTAATCTTTATCTTTTCACAGAAATCAACTGTTCCCCATACGCCACTATTATAACTCAACGTGATGGATCACAAACTTGTTATTGCAAAGCTTGTAATAAGGAAGTGTACAGCCAAGTGTGCGCCAGCGATGGCGTAACATACGGAAACTTGTGTGAGATGAAGTATCAAGCTTGTCTCGCGAATGAAGATATTTCATTGAGGAGTGATGGTCCCTGTGAGTTGGACTCTCTGCTTGATGTGGTCTTCGTATTGGATAGTTCTGATGCAGTGGATACAGTAACTTGGCCACAAATCAAACGATACGTTTTGGAGATGGCCAACAGTTTCAAGATATCACCTGAATCTGTTCGAGTTGGATTGATCAATGCTGGACAGACAGCGAAAGTTGTCTTGAAATTGACAGAAGGAGATGACTTGAAGGATTTACTGCAAAGTTTATCGAAAGCTGATCGCATTGGGGGAAAATTGGATTTGAATTCTGCTTTTGTAACAGCCTCTGAACAATTCGACAAGTCATCAAAATCTGCTAAAGTTGTGCTCCCAATACTTGCCGGCCAAGATTTGGACAGATCTGCCATCAACAAACAAGTGGAGAATCTGTTAAAGCAAGACATTGTGGTGAAAACCGTTCTCCTCTCTGATGACGATAGTATTGACAGCTCCAAGAATGTTGGAGACACCTTGATCGTCAAAGATACAACTTTCTTACCAAATGCAATTTCATTCATCTATCAATTCCTCACTAAAACTTCAGGTACAAATTCCATGTTGTTGTTTTTTCTACTTCTCCAAAGAAGTTTTTGTGAAGCAAAAACCCTATCCGCTAATTGTGAAATTCTTTTCATACTAGAATTCAGAGACATAAGATTTTGCAGAATTTTCGTTTTATTTGATAATTTTTTCACCCTTCTCTCATTTTAGCTTCACAAAACAAACTGGATGTTTTGCTGACTTTCATGACGTCACCGAAATCAACCGACCAATCAATGAACAAAATGAAAATGCTAGCTTCGGAATTCGTCACCAGACTTCCGCGCTCTCGGACACACACACGTCTCAACGTCTTAACATATGATAACATTATAGACTGGAAGGGAACACGTGATTTATCACAGGCTAAACTGTCAGAAGCAATCAAAGGATTGGACTTGAGAAAATCTCGCTCTGACACTTCACTCGTCTTATTCACCAAAACAATCGATCAAGCATATTCAGATAATTCCCGCCCAGATGTTGATTCTGTTGTTATCGTTATCAGTGATGAAGCGCCAAGTAAAGAAATATCTTCCTATTTGAACGGATTGGCGCGCAAAAAAATTAAAGTTGTCACGGTGATCATGAATGGAGGTGTGAAAGACTTGGGAGATGTTGTCATCCACCCGGGCGTCGATATCATCACAGGCGGAGGAGAGGGCGGTAAAATTGTTGTCGATGAAATTGAGGAAGCCATCAAGCCTGGTAACGAGCTTTCTATTTCGAATTATCAAAAGTTTTGAAGAATTATCTTGGAAAACATTGGTCAATCATTTTGCTTTTTTTCAAAAATGTTTACTTTGTTTATATTCATCGATTGAAAATACAGCGGACGGGGAACACGACTTTCGAGTTGTGAAGTAAGGTTTTTAAGGCATAGTTAACTGAAGGGACCATAAAACTTCGAGTTATAAATGTTCGAGTTAAAGGGACTCCACTGTATTAGAAAGAATCCCCCTCGATTCTGAAAACCTATTTTTGGTTCCACTTTAGATTATTGCAAAGATACCGTTTGTGAGAATTACGGAAAATGTTTCGTCAACCGGAAAAACGAAGCATCTTGTCAATGCCCTGTATGTCAGCCTCTCTATCGGCCTGTGTGTGGTAGCGACCAATCAACGTACGCCTCCATCTGCCATTTACAACAACGTTCGTGTCAATCAAAGAAGAAGATTTCCATGATCCAAAAGACTGTCTGTGGTAAGGAGGAGAGTGTTTGAATTATTCTTTCAGAATTGCAGAATGGCGCCGGATTTGTCGATCAATTTTTCAGAATTTTCCATGCAAACGTAGTGCAATATTCAAGAATCTACAGACGCTTTTCATCCGACGCTTGGATCGACTTGCAACTCAATATTTTGTCTCTAATAAGCTTAGCTAGTTATTTCATAAATTTTGCGCTTCTGTTGAATACCAAATTCCTACGATCGAAAATTTTTCTTGGCTCGTCTCCAGGGTGATCAGCAGCTCACTGGGTAAAATTTGATTTGTAATATTCTGCATTTTCAAATACTTTGAATTTACTTTTCCATCGTTTCAGCGTCTGGTTCATCGTTCGATATCATCCATTTGATCGACACATCAGATTCCACCAATCAGAAACAGCTTGATGATATTCTCAACCTGATTCGTGTCCAAACCTCTTCATACAAACACGGTGATAAAGTCCGTACATCGCTCATCACTTATGCTAACACCCCAACCACTATCCTGAAACTCGATGAGGGTACCGATTACAATTCTGTTCTCAAAGGATTATACCAAATCCAAAAAACACCGGGTAATGCCAACCTCCCGAAAGCGTTGGACTACATACACAATGACGTCATCAAGATAGCGCGTCGTGACCGGCCTATCATTTTATCGCTTTTCACCACGAGAAATCCGTCTTTCACACAAGGGGAACTTTTGAAAGCTTCCAAAGCGAGATTAGATAATCGCCTGGTGAAAGTTGTAGTGACAACATTGGACTCTGAAGGGATGAGCAAACCACTTCAAGGATTAACCAATGTGATCCAAGGAAATGTTGTTCCTAAGGATCCGAATGATTTGACAGTCGTGTTGCCTGATGTTATGGATTCCGTGAAAAGAGCCCTGTGTAAGTTCCACAACTAGATTCATTTTCTATGGAAGGTAGTTCTATATTTTTATTACTTTGATCTTGAACATTACTGTATCTCCTTTCTAAGTATGAAGCAACACTTACTCCTTGAATGTTTCACATGTTGGCCCCTTCCTGTACTCCCTCTTATCCAGTTACAAGCCTGGTCAATACACACAAAAAAATAAGCAAGATAAATATTTTGATACATATTTTTCCCTTTTTCTTCATAGACAAACCTTCTGAGATCGATATGATCTTCTTAATGGCTGGTACGCAACCTCAACAATTCAATTTACAAAAGATAATTGCTACCAACATGTTACGTGCTTTCCCGGTCGGAACGCGCGCCGCACGAGTCGGTTTGATGCTTTACGGAGACGAAACTCGAAAGTTAGTTTTCCCGTTAAACAAACACAATAATGCCCTCGACGTCAAGTCAAACATCATTGGTCTACAAAATCTCCCAGTAGATGATTACGTCAGTTTCGACACAATTACATCATCGATAACGTCATCTTTACAAGTCATCAAAGGGATTCTCAGTGACAGGGCGTCGGGCGCTCGTTTGGGTGTTTTGAAAACCGTTATTTTATTCACACCTGCGAATGCCTACGTTCCGCGTGAAATCTTCAAATATTTGAATAATATTGAAGTCGTTCTATTGCGACTCGCCCCATTCCCAACTACCGATCCACCAATCACAGATGAAGATAACGGGGAAATCATCACCATAGTGGACCCTGTGACGCCCACCGACCCTACAGATCCAGTGGTAATTATTGTCAAACCAACTAAACCAGAGATCGATGGAAATGGAACGATTAACATTGTCGATATCATAGATGTTGTTAAAGAAGGTCAGCCAATTATTTTCAAGAAACGTTCATTTGTTACAGTTTTTCATTCTCTAATTATTTCAACTGGTTTCTTTTCTCTTTTAACGAACTTCTATTGAGCACTCTTTGAATTTGTAAAGTAACACTCTTTTCACACTTAAAATTCGTATCAAAATTTTAGCATAAAAGGGTGAAACATAAAACAATTATAAGATCGTTTTAATTTCAATTATTTGTTTTTAGATCCATGCAAGCGACTCAGATGTAAAGAAAATCAGATCTGTCTGAAGACGTCCGAAACCTCTGCCGTCTGCCAATGTCCGGTTTGTCGGGTAGACATTGACCAACCGGTTTGTGCAAGTAACGGACAGACCTTCATCAGTAATTGTCACATGAAGAAGTTTGCTTGTGAAAAGAATCAGAATCTGTTTGTATCCAAGAAAGGTCCTTGCGGTGAGTATTTGTGTAACAAAAAGTTTATTTTGCCTTCACACAACTTTTAAGAAGAGCGTATAGAGACTCGAGGACCTTCTCTTTAGTTCAAAGTCCGTTTTTTTCTTACCCGGTATGATTGTAGACATTATGATGATTAGCCTTTTCATCATCAGTCGCCTTGACAACAAAGTATGAAGTGAAACCTATTGTTCTATTATTCCACTGTGTCCTCTCTTAATAATGTTAAGTTGAATATGAGGAACTTCACATTACAATTCATAACCGTCATCATTCAATCTTCAGACTCCAAACAACCAACAAATATTTTGTACGTCATTGATTCATCCGACGGAGTTTCCACAAAAACATTCGACTTCTTCAAAGATTTTGTCTCCCAAGATCTCAAATCAAAAGCTCTAGATCAAGACAACCTGAAAGCAGGACTTCTTGTTTATGGATCGTCAGGCGTTCTACAGCTTAAACCTACCCATCAAAGAGTACTACTAGAGGTAAATAGTTTGTTGTTTTTTACATTTTAAAAAGCGTCAAAATGTGGATTTCTATGTAGCCATCGAATAATTTTCTTATCTTTTTAACGAAGTACAGAATTCAATGTAATTCTGTTTTAAGCGGGTTTCCTTCTATGCCAAAATTGCATTTCTGTCTGTGGAAGATTTTCTGAGAGAGTGTAGGGGATACTTTCACTAAAGTAAGCAAACTACTTCAATTCCTTATTCCCTTTCACTAATCCTGTCTCAAAATCTTTTTCCGCTCAGGCTGCGCTCGATGAAATGAGAAGAGTCAATGGACCACGAAATTTCCGTCAAATCTTTTCATACATTCTCAATACTGTATTACGGAATCCACGCTTCGTCGACCCGTCAGCCAAGAAAGTTATTGTACTAATGGTAGATGGTACCAGTTCGGCATGGTCGCAATCAGACGCGCGGGCGTACAGAGACCGCCTGAAGGCTTTGAACGCCGAAGTAGTTGTAGTGTCCACGAAGGAGAGTTTTGGTGAAGATCTGAAGAAAGTGACACAACAACCTGATGAAAATGTCGTCGTCATAGAAACCAACGGAAATGGAAAAGATGACGTCACCGATCTCATCAACACCCTGATTGTCGACACCAACAGTATGCCTAAGTTCCATCCTCTGATCCCTAAAATTTTTCTTCTATCTTTTGCTTATAAAGGTCTAATCGCACGCATCGTTCTACATGTAATCTCAATATACTTTGTGTTTCCCAACTTTTGCTCAAATCGTACACTTGCGTTCTTCCCTTTCTCTTTAGTTTTCTATACCCCAAGAAATGAACAAATTTATTTTTATTTTACCATCATACTTTTCAGCGAACAAAAAGGACAAATCCTTCCTCTTCATCGACACTCTGACGTCACGCGATCCGTCAATCATTCATGGCATTCCTCGAAAGATGATTGGTCGAATCATCAACAGTAAAACCGTTCAACCGTTACAAGTGGCTTTTATGAAGGCTGGCTCCACCATTGTCCCCTTTATCAAGGTAAAATATTGTTTTTTCGCTCTTTTTTTTTTTACAACACCTTGCTAGTAAGGCAGATAGAATTCTAGTTTGTCTAGGTTGAAAGCCGTTAATTTGGTTCTATTTGTGACCGCGACCCTGATAGGATCGAACCCTTTCCTTTATCATGCAGCTTTTAGCACAGGGGTGTAAATTGTTGAACTGTTTCCTTTATGTGTGTACTTTATCAGGGAAGTTTATTCGAATTACTTCTTCGAATGAAGAAGCTGGTTTAGATGGGGGATAACGGTCCAAATTCGCAACAACAAAATCTTGAATAAAGAACGAAAAATTTCACCGTCCTTATCCCCGAGTGACGCCACCCTAATGTTTTATTCTTCTTTGTATATTGTGAAGAAGAATGACTTAAAGTTTAATGAAAATCTACTCATGCTTGCTGAAATTCAAACAAGATGCAAAAATTGTTGTCTTTCTTTTATTTAACACTGTAATAATTTTACTTTTATTTTTAGGTTGAACCATCCACAGATCGAGATGCTCTTTTAGACAGGTTGGATGTAGTCAACCTCCCTCTAACCTCCAGTGTAGCACGTGACTTGAAGTCTGGGTATGAGTTGTTGATCGGAAAAAATGAAGATATCTCATCATCTAATGTTGTTTTGTTCGTCGCTCAAAAACCCAAACCTGAAGATATTCAAATGGTGAAAGGATTAAAGGGACTGGGATTGAAAATAACGATCGTTGCTCTTGGTAACGGGTTTGACATGCGTGAATGGTTGAACATGGAAGGGACGATTCCTTTACCTGGTGGCGGAAAAGATGGAGTTGATGTTCTTGAAATTATTGATCAAATCATTGATGAAGCCAACAAAGGTGAATTAACTGGATTATTTGATTTTGAAATTAGATTTACTTTAAATGTTCAAGGATGTAACGTTCATGTATTTCTTGTGCTGATTGAGTGTTGTCGATAAATCCGATCACCGTCGGATGCGTCTTTTGAGAACATTGTATTTGTTGATCATTATTGATTCTTTTCACCTTCTCAGGTTCTTGTAAACAAGAAGAATGCACGAAACCTTTCTCCACGTGTCTGACACAAGTAGACGAAAGTGCTAACTGCGCATGCCCGATCTGTCCGAAACTCTATGCGCCAGTTTGTGGAGATGATGATGTGACGTATGCCAGTGAATGTTATTTGAGACAAGTGGCCTGTTCTTCGGGAGAAAATGTCAAGTTGGCATACGATAAACCTTGTGGTATGACTTTAATTACTCTTTGATTCTTTTTTACAATTTTTCTATAACAGTCAATCCTCTCTAGCTCAAACTTACACTTCTCCCTGTCAATTGAGATATAACATCTGTCTTCCTCGACTGGAAATACTTACTAAATACCTTCTGTAATTTGATCCAATTTCTTTATCATTGCCACATTGATATTATCACTTTAAAAATGTTTCAGGTCTTGGAAACAAGAAGGACATTCTTTTCGTTGTGGACACTTCACCAAAGATGACGAGCGATGACGTCACTTCCATCAAACGATATCTCCATAATGCAGTGGATGACCTCAAAATCTCTCAAAACGACGTCCGAACCGCCCTTTCTACCAACACGCCCACATCCGCTAACGCCGGATACCTGGGTCTGGAAGAAGGCTCATCTCTCAACAAAATCAAAGCGTATATTCAAAACTTCGAGCGAGATACTTATCCGTTTGATTTGAAGTTTAGGTTGAAGAGTGCTGACCAGTACCTTTCTAATACGACACCCGTTCGCCAGGACGCAGAGTTCATACTCGTTGTCATAAGCAAGGATGATACGGACATGGCATCCTTTAAAACACACGTTGGGAAAATGAGCCGGTTACCCGATAAAACCGTTTTAGTGAAAATCGGGAAATATCATTCAACCGATTCAGAAATCGGAGGAAACCTATTGAAAGTGATCGGATTAGAGGGGTTCGATGACCTTCCTGGCGTTTATCAATCGATTTATAAATTCTTAGCTTTGATCAAAGGTTAGTGAAATTGAAATTTTTCGAAAAGTAATGTGTAAGTTCTTATGCGAAAGTCACTGAATTTCGAATTTCCACTGTTGAGAAAACAGAGTAAATTACAAGCAGTTAAAAGATAAGTAAAATCTCGATCTACGATTTCTCTTTGTTACATGTGATGCTTCTTGTACTTTTTATTATGATTTCTTTTGACTTTTCTTTCAGCTTCTGATCCGGTGAACATTGGTTACATTATTGGATATCCTCGAGGTGCACCCTCAAACGTTGTCGGTAAACAACGTACCTTAACCATCGAATCCATCTTAGCGTTGTTGAGACGAGCATCAGATGTCAGTATTGGTTACACTGCGTACAATAGCGATCTATCCGGAAAGGCTGTCCATAATCCTGGTGCTACCGGATATACAAGTTTACTTCGGGAGTTGAATTTGTCAACCCTGTCTCCTGGCCGTGAAACATTTCTCAATGCGTTGAAGTCTGTTCCGAAAGACCTATTCCGAGATTCTAAACCGAGTGACGTCAAAACAATTGTCGTTTACGTTCTCAGGAAATTGTCGTTAGCCGAGGAATTGGAATTAAAGAAGCTTCGTGATGAAGGCTACCAATTGGTATTGGTCGGGCTTAGCGATGACGTCACAAAGGAAGACCTTGAATTGGTCGTCCCTAAACCTCTCATTTTGCCAGAAGATGAATACTACACTCAGGACATTGACATTGAAAATATCCTCAAAATTATTCTCAAAGGTTAGAAAATAGTGCTTTTTATTGAAAAAGTTCTAATTTGTTAATGATGTCTTTTTAAGGTCCTGTTTTCTTTCCATAAGTCTTTTCAAAACGATTTAAAGATTTTTAATTGATTTTATTGGTTATTGATTCGACGTTTACGCTTTCAAGGTCGGTGTTTTCCAGAATACACCAAATTGTATTTTTGGAGTACCTGTAGTTTGAGATTATCGTAAAACCTGAGATAATATAAAAGAAACCTTTTGCAAAAATTTGTGTTTTCAGAATTTCGAAAACGTGCAAAAATTCATTCTCGGTACATTCTAAAAAAAATACTAGCATAGCCTTGACCAGGTAAGAATTATCCATTCAAAACTCGGCCCTTCTTTAGATCCATGTTTGGCGACAAAGTGCTCGAAATACGCCGAATGCCGAAACCGATTTGACGGAACCGCTCAGTGTGTTTGTCCCTCATGTCAAGGTGTCTCCTCCACAAACTTTTTGTGCAGCAGTGAAGGTCGCACTGAGCCTAGTGAATGTCATCTGCGAAGGAGAGCTTGTTTGTTGGAAAAAGATGTCTACCCTGTCTCCAAAGAACTTTGTCGTAAGTTGGAAACCTTTGTAAATTTATTTGTGTAATTTTATTCTGGTAGGAAAAAGTATTTTATTACTTTGTGTAAAGCTTTAAAGTATTCTTCGACAAATAAAAGAGACTTAGATTTCTTGGATAAAATGTATTCTATATTTCCTCTGTAGAACTCGAGAAACCCTTAGACCTGGTTTACACCATTGACGTTTCTCAACAAACGTCAGAAGAAGGAATCCAGGCCATCCGTGACTACATTAAGAAAGACATTGCATTGCACCGCTTGTCGAATGGAGAAACCAGGGTAGCCATCGTAACGTTTGCTGACAATGCAAAAGTTGTGCTCAACCCTGAGGATGGTACCAACACTCGAAGTGTTTTGAATGCTCTCTCAGGTATTTTTAGGATACTGTTTAATTTCATTCATTCATTTGATATTTCAGATTAACTTAGCTTAAGTATCAATCCAAACGATTCCTCAGATCAAATATATTTTGTTCCTATACTAGTGTTTTCTCCAAAGGTGTCGCCAAGCCATCTGAAGACAATATTTTGCATTTCTTGACTTTTTAAAAACTTCTTTATTATGATAGGTATTCAGAGAGAAGACAAAGAAGCAAATCTTCCAAATGTTTTATCCTTCCTCAACTCAAAATTACGCTCCGTCGAATGGAACAGAAATCGTGGCTCTGCCCCAAAGACCGTCGTTTTCCTCACCAGTTCAAGTACCGGAGGTTTCGACGCTAACAGACTAGTCAGTAGTGCGAACTTGGTGAAAGAGAAAGCGGTCATTTTGGTAGTGGGCGTTGGGCGGAATATCGATGAAGATGAGTTAGGTTTGATCGCCACAGATGCATCGAATGTGTTAGTGATCGATTCTTTTGATGAGTTGGATGATTTGATCAGCAAATTGAAACAAGCAATCTCTATCACCACAGGTAGGTTATGGCAATGGTACAATCCTTCGTTAAAAGAAATCGTTTTGCCATTTTTGTATTCTCTTTTATATTGGTGTTTCATTAATTCCACTCATATAGATACTCAACTTGTCTTTTTATGAAATAATGACCTACTTTCAGCAGCACAGCATGTTAGCATAAATGACGCATCTTCAAGACAGTAATATCATTGGTTCAAACACGCTCTGTTGTTTATTTTCAGTTGATCCCAAAGAAACAGATATCGCTTTCTTATTCGACATCGATAACAAGCGAAGCCAACAAAACGCTACCAGAGTGCTCAAAAAGATGACCAAACTAGCCTCTGACATGACCATGTCAAGCCTGTACTCCGACGATAACGTGCATGTTGCTGTGGGGTACGGGAATACAATCACAAACTTCGACAACAATAAACAAAACGTTGTGCGTCGAATTGAACGAGTTTCTTTATCTGACGCACGTGGTAGACTAGCCTCTACTCTGCCCTTAACTCTCACAAAATTGGGAACCAGGCCAGACAGAGCCATCAAGAGCATCGTTCTCATGACTGATAGCTACAGCTTTCAAAAGATGGACAAATATGAAGATCTCGTTTCAACGATGAAAGAAAAAGGTTACAAATTCATTCCAATGATCTTCACATCGAAAGCACTCGATGAAGGAAGCGAGGGACCTCTCGTTGACCCCATGAAGCCGATAGAGCCGCCAGTACTGATCGTGGATCCAGAACCAGTTATCCCAGAATGCATTGTACCTCCCTTGATTCCTATTGATTATGTTGGTAAGCCTTTTCTTCTATTGGAGTTTAATGTAGCTTGTCATGATGAGTCTTTCCATGCATATAACCATGTCGCATCTCCAAGAGAAGTGAAATTATTTTATTCCCTTACTCTCGGGTACCTAAGAGCCGGGGGGATTGGAATAAGCAGGGGGTTGGAAAAAATCTCAAAACTTAATAAGCGGGGGTTGGAATAAAAATGTCCTGGGTGGAAAGTTTTTGAAAAGGTGGCTAATACAGCTGAATTAGGACAAAAGGGGGAACTTTCAAAAACATTTTCCCAAAAATTAATAGGCGGGGGGTTGGAATAAGAATGACCTAGGTGGAAAATTTTCGAAAAATTAATTAGCGGGGTGGACGGCTATTAGGTACCCGAGAGTATGCAGGAAATAGATATCTTTAATTGCACAATCTTTATTATGTCTTAATATCTCTAAGGTTGTGGTAACGAAGGGCCGTGTCAATACGGTGGCCAATGTTTATCAAGACAAGATGGTACATCCAGCTGTGTGTGTCCATTATGTGGTAAGATGTACCAACCAGTATGCGGAAGTGATGGAGTGAGTTACGCCAATGAATGCGAGATGACAAGGGAAAGCTGTTTGAAGAAAAAGAAAATCGAAATTGTCGAAAAGAAACCCTGTGGTAAGTGTCTCAATTCGACAATTGTATTCCGTTTTTTAGATTCACGATAGTAATGGGCTTTAGAAACAACATTGGTTGCTTGTTGCCCTTAGTATATTTTCGTTAGATTTTGTAAGATTTTCATAATTAAGTGAAAAGGTCTTTGTTTTCTTGAATAGATGGAGAGATTTCTTTCACATTTACTCTTTCAGATATAAAGGAACCCTCTGAAATTGTATTCGCTTTTGATACATCCAATATTGCTACGGAAGCCGATCTCAAACAAATGACCGAATTCATAATGGCCAACCTTAATCAATATCTACCATCATCCAAGCTTTCTTTACTTCGATTCGGCTCAAAGGCGGTCATCGATACACCTTTAACGCAGGATCGACGCCTCCTTGAGTCCAAACTGAAATCGATGGAGAGAATTTCTGGCGGTCGCCGCATTGATTTAGCCCTATCAAAAATCAAAAATGACATATTTTCTGATAGCCTTAATTCGATTAACCAGCCTGCACGCCAAGTTGTGTTGCTAACAACGGGTAGCAACGATCCGTTACGTAAAGACCAACTTTCCAGCCTAGTGAAAGACCTCAAGAAGAACATGAACGTTCATTTCGTTTACGTTGGATTGGGTGGCCCAGACATGGTGAAGGAGGATGGTGAGATAATCACCTCTAACAGTGCATCACTCTTAAATATCCTTCCAACGCAGCTACCTTCTATTTATGACGATTTGTATGAAATGATCAGTAGAATGGCAGGTATGATGAAATGTTATTGTTTTTTTTTCAAAATCTGCTACAGGAAAAAGTATACGAAAAGTGCTTCTTTGCATTTGTAAACTTGAGAAGTAACATTGACAATATATTGTTTTTAACCCTACAAGTAAGGTACCCTATGGACAAAACTTTTTGGGTCCGAAAAATGCCACCTTTTGTGCACTTGAAAAAGAACACTCACATTGAGTTTACATCCATCAGCTCTGGCTAAAAATCATCGAATCCGAATCCGAATCCATTCCAATCCAAAGTTTATTTTTTCTCATTTTCTCAGGTTTCATGAAGCAGAACTACCACATCCTGTTCATACAAAGTGCTCTCTCTGCACAAAAATCCAACATTTTTGACGCACAGAAACAACTATTGAAAGAACTGATACCTTACTACGCTCAAAACCGGGACAACAGAATGGAAATTATCATCAATGCCGGTACACCACTTGTCCTGACCGAAACTGAAGTTGAACGATTGAGCTTAAGAAGCAGCGAGAGCAATTTAGAGCGAGCAGCTAAACTAGCTCAAACCAATTTTAATTCAGATACTGACCTAACCAAGAAGCTAGTCGCTCTGATCAACTCTAAACCATCATCAAAAGTTGTTGACTTTTGGCGCAAATGAAAAAGACCGGAATCGAGATTACTTTGATTGTTTTCGGTGACGTCATGAGCTCTTCAGAGGTAGAGAAGTTGCGAGAGAATTTCAAAGTGTATTTAGTGGATGATGTTGATAAAATTCCTGGTGAAAACAGTCAAATTACTGTAGATGTCATCGATGCCATCAAAGGTAAAATTGCCCCCGGATTTCTCTAAGACTCCAAATTCAAGTTGCGAAGTGACAACTTCAGGGTGATTGGGATATTCAACGGTGAAATAGCACAAACATTTTCAATCCACTCGTAAGGTAGTTTGAATATTCATATCATTTTACCCTTGATATAATTAAACTTATCATATTTATTTCCACCTTTCATTTCAGACTCCTGCAATGGAGAAAGTTGTGAATATTACGGAGAATGCGTCTCTTACCCTGATGGAGATAATAAATGCAGTCATCCTCTATGTGAACCAACCTATTCTTTACTTTGTGGAGATAATGGAATCAATTATGCGAGTGAATGTTGGATGGAAAAGGAAGCTTTTATATTGAAGAAAATGATCAAAAAAGCAAAGAACGAGCCATGCTGTAAGATTTCAATGTCAATTTTTTTTTTGTGAATTCTGAAATTCTGAAATATGGGTCCGTATTTTTTAAGTGAATTTTTAAGGCATTTGTGAGATTTGAACGAAACTACTAGAGGACAAATTTTATGGTAGCAATTTTTTATCGTAATGGATATCTTTAATCTTTTACCTACAGTGTTAACGAAACCTTTGCATGTTGTTTTTGCTGTTGACACGTCATCGCGTGTTACGTCATCACAACAATCCGCCATGTTGGATTTTATCAGCAACACAATCAAAACGTTCGATAGCAAGAACATTAAATTTACAATCCTGTCATACGATGGTCAAACTGAAGTTTTGAATACTTTCGATGATCAAAATGTCGACGAATTTGTCCGAAAAATACGAAATCCTGACAAACAACCGGACGATGTCCGAAATTTGGATGTTTTGTTCCAAGAAATCAACCAGAACATTTTCAATCGTCGTCAATTTAACACAAAGCTTGACAACGCATTTGTAATTGTCATGACAACGGGTAATTTCAATCCGTCACGTGATCAAACATACAATGAATACGCGAATCTGATTGGCTCACGAACAATAGACGTTGTCTTCATGGATGTAGGTGCGTCATCAAATCACCGTGATCTGATTGGTCCATCGGTCGTCAATTTCACAACAAGTGACGTTACGCAGTTACCAGGACTGTTTTCCAGGATTTCACTTCTCCTCGCTCGAAAATCAGGTATACCTACTTCTCTTTTAAATAAACCTCCTTTGTTATCAAAAGTTTTTTACCCCCTAGCCATGTCTATGGAATCATCCAAAAGCAGGGTACCATAAAAGTAGTAAATTTGTTTGCTTCGCGTTTGTTTTTCGTGCAAAAGAGGTTTTTTATTTCCACACTGTAAACGCACTTTTTCATTCGATCAATAGGATCAACAAGAGAACGAATGGATATCGCTTTGTTGATTGGATCACAAACAAAACCCGTCTACGACCGCTCCAAAGAAATCATAACAAATCTCCTCAATAAATATGATGCAAATAGCCTAGCTACCAATACTGTTCGCTTCTCTGCCGTTTCGTACGACGTCCGAGCAAACTCTTTGACCGCCAACAACAATAAGATTGAAATGTTGAACTTGGTTTCCAAGCTAAGATTCGAATCGTCAAGCTCGGAAGGTTTACGAAAAGGAATCGAATACATCCGATCGAATATTTTCAGACAATGTCGACCCGACTCTAAATGTACAAATCCGAAAAAAGCTTTAATAGTTTTCACTGATCGCAAGCTCGATACAAGCAGTAAAAACGTGTTGAGAGAATTGACGGAGAGTGGTGTCAAAGTGATTATCGTGCTGGTTTCTGATTCGCTGGATGAAAACAGTCTCGGTCTCGGAGATTTGGACAATTTGGAGATCGAGGTTTATCCGGTCCAAGGTGGAGATGGTGATGGCACAATTGATTTGATCAACATCTTTGAGAAAGGTAAATATAAGATAAGAGTTTGTCTTTGGCCTTACTACAGAAGCAAAAGAGGGTCAAGGAGAAGGTTTTTATTTCACTTTTTATTTTTTTTTTATCAATTTCATTCATTATCGGGAAAAATTCAATAAGAATGAATACTACATATCTTGAAAGCGCCAGTTTAAATTTATTTATTTTTTGTTTCAACAGATCCTTGTACTGACATTAAATGTCCATTCAACGGGCAATGCATCGGCAAACCGGACAAAACAACCACATGTATCTGTCCGAAGTGTCCGGAAGGTTTGAATACAGAACCGGTGTGTGGTTCGGACGGACGAACTTATCTTCATCTATGTGCGTTGGAGAGGAACTCGTGTTTGAGTCAAATCAAAAAAACAGTCGCGTTGAGAGGCCCTTGTGGTAAGCTCCAGTTTATTGTTCAATTTCATGGTTTATAGTTTATACAGATTTGTCTCTTTAACACGAACATCTATAACTCGAATGTCTTCTTAACTCAAACAAGTGTCCCTTCAATTATCAAAGCCCTTTAAAAACCTTACTCTATAGCTCGAAATTTCCTTAAACCAAATAGATTTGTGTTACCCTTGCCTATAATTAAAGAAATTGTAACCGCCCCTTGCCTCTAATTTAATGGTAAAAAGGTTTTAACGGATTATAAGCAAGCCTTTTGGAGAAAGCTACCATAAGTTGTGGTCTTATCCACAGGGCAGGGTTTTTCGCTCAGAATTTCGGGTCTAATTGTTATCATTATTTCCACTACCCAAGGTACAGGAAAAGAGAATGAAAAGTACGATATTGTTTACATCTTGGATGGCTCACAAGACGTCTCATCTAAAGCTTTCGATGACGTCAAACAATTCATCACACAACAACTCAAGCTCTACAAAATCTCATCCAGTGAAACAAGAATTGGCTTCGTCGTCATTGGAGACAACAAACAATACACTGCGCCTACTGGGGATCTAGAAACGATCAAAAGAGCAATGGAGGAGCTTAGGAGGACTGACACTGTCCGGCGTGTAGATGAGACCTTATACTTCCTTCAACAAAAGATGGGAGACTTTAGGAGGATCAATAACAAGATTGCGGTTCTCTTTGTTCACGGAAGCACTTCTCGAGAAGGGAAACTCAACCTGGCAAGCAATGCCAAAGTGTTGTATGGTAAGTTCACCTCTAATTTTGTTTTACATTTTTTTATCATCATATTTTAGTGTACCAATCTTCGCCCCAGATAGGGTGCTTTATTACGTAGTGATTTGGTCTCTTCAAATTCTGTGAAATCACTATCAGCTAGTTTGCCTAACTTTCAATCGAGTGTGATTATTTGCGTGCCCTCGTGGGTCTCGTGAGTCTTGTGCCTTCGTGGGTCCAGAAAATAATTACGTGGGTATCTCGTGGGTCCAAAAAAAATTTACGTGGGTATCTCATGGGTCCAAAAAAAATTTCCGTGGGTATTTCGTGGGTCCAGAAAAATATTACGTGGGTTCAAAAGAAATTTACGTGGGTATCTCGTGGGTGCAAAAAAAAATTACGTGGGCCCAAAACAATTACGTGGGTATCTCGTGGGTCCAAAAAAATTATGCGAGTCCTTAAAATTTGACATTAAATTTTTACGAATTTTACGTGAAGAAGCTTGTTTTAAGCTTACAAAAACCTAAAGAACATAACCGATAGCGCTTGATATAAATTTGTTTTTTTTATTATCTTGATCCAGAGGTTTTTTTCTTTCGACAATTTAATTTTTCTCAATAATGGTTTATCCAATTGTCTTCAAACTTTCACCAAAGATGCATCTCACTATAGTCGATCATTAGAAAAGAATTTTTTTCCAAATTTTGATGACGTCAGCAGAAATTAATAAGACGTAATCAGAATTTTGAAAACAAATTTTCTTCAAATGATCGACTTTAGTAGGATACATCTTTGGTAAAGATTTGAAGACAATTGAATAAACTGTCCTTGAGAATTTCAATTTTTAGTTTTGATGACGTCATCGATTATGACGTAATTATCAGTTTTTGCGGTTTTTCGCGAAAATTAGCGAAAAAACAATTAGGTTACACATCAGGTTAGAAACTACATTATAGTACCCTTCATGTTCAGTCATTCGTTTGGTCATTTTCTGTCGGCTAATGCGATCTAAAAATTATGGTAATTTTAAGACATGCCATAACTTACCCGAGACCACAAAATTTTAGAAGTTTGCTAGGATTAGATCTCGCGATTCTGGGGCTTCCTAATAATTCGTCGGGATTTATTTTAGCGAATCACGATATTTTGAATATTTTGAAAATTAGTCAAGACAATGAAATGGGAAATCTCTCTTGAAAAGAAAGAAAGTTTCCCATAATACAATAACGCTATTGAGAGTGTGCAAATTTTAATGTGGGATATGAGTAGTGGACAAAACGATTAAAACTCAAAAATAGAAATATATTAACTTTATCAGCAATTTTTTGTGGGGGAAATTCAATCCCACCAATTTTATCCCATTAAAGAAGACGAGTCCTACCCAGCATCTGACCATCCCGCCGATTTTTTAATAGCTTATCTCGCAAAAGAAAAAAAATCAACTAAAAAAATCGAAAGATTGACAAGCGTAGGGTGTTTATTAAGCAGTCAGTCTATACCGAGTCTATACACAGAGTCTTGGCGCAATTTTTTGGACCCACGAGATACCCACGTAATATTTTTCTGGACCCACGAGATACCCACAATGGCACGAGACCCGCGTAGGCACGTAACTCACGAGACCCACGAGGGCATGCAAGACACGCAAATAATCACACTCCTTCCAATCATATATCACTCTTCGTAGCGTTCAAGTCGAATTTGAATCACAACTTTCGTTGTTATGGAGTTTTTTTAATACAATAATGACCGGTTAGTGAGGGCTGTACTGAGAAATATTGCCCGAGGTCAAGTAACGACCGAGCTTGCGAGGTTGTTGCGTTGACCGAGGGCAATATTTTCAGTAGAGCCCGAAAAAAACCGGTCATTATTGTATTTGTTAACCGTTTCCTTCAACTTTGATTGATTTTTAGCGCTTTATCCAGGAAAAATAGCGAAATAAAGCAGAAAAAACAAGCGAAAAGAGATAAAAAATTGCTATAATTTCTGACGTCAGAAATAAAAAATGAGAGAAATGATGTTAACGCATTGTTCATTTTCCTTTGAAAAAGTGACGTCACAATGAATTTTCCTAACGACGGGCAACTCTGGACAATGTAGGCCCGTCGTCATGCGAAATGAACCAATTGCATTGCGCAAAAAGCCATGTAGCCCGCTTCGAAAAAGTAACCGGTTAACAAACTTTAATAGTACCCAGTTGGTTACCCAATCAAATTGTTGGTTTATGAACACTGACCTTTATATACCCATATATCCGCCATCTTTGATCGGAGTTTTTTGGAAGTGGTATCTGCAAAGAAGCTATTGCAGTGTTAAAAACTAACGTTTAAAGGTTTTATTATTTTGCATAAGTGTTTCCATTTCATATCAGACCATAATCAGACACATGTTTCATATCAGGACAGTGTCTCCTCCTTATTGTTATATTGTGCTGATATCTGACCAATCTTGCTCCACATCCGTGTCAATTCAATATAACAGCTTGTAAATTAAAATTGATAAGTAAGCAAACAATATCACTGTTTTTTTTAGAAACAAAACTTTTAATGGCGCTAATCATCAAAAGTATTGGAGGAAAAGTAGATCTAGCGCTCTCGATACATTTACATCGCTATAGAGTAGTGTTACTAGGGTACCACTAGGGTACCACTATAGAGTAGTGTTACTAGGGTACCACTTTCGAAAAAACTCCAATGAAAAATTTTTCTTGGCTGGGATTGAGAAATTTTGTCCAGGGTATATAAAGGTCAGTGTTTACGAATGACAAAATATAATACATGATCATGATATCCAACGCCGTAATTACTTATGAAATGATGTAACTTTGTTAGATTTTCTACCCGATAAGTAGCCTGAAATGAACCAGTTTCTGTAAATCAACTAATGTCAAAAGACATTGCGCGTACACATATCCTGATTAGAAGTTTCTAATGGCATTTTTTTCCTCCTATTCAGTGACAGGTCTCAAACTAGTAGTTGTCGGTGTTGGTGACGTCAATACTGGTGACATTAATGCAATTGCACCGACATCCAGTGGTGATACAGGAAAAACAGCAATCAATTCTACGGACGATATTGATGGCTTAACTCCAATACTGGTCAATCTTATGGTGGATGTCACAGGTAAGTGATGGCTTGAAACGCTCAATCGACCGATAATCAGCCTTTGACATCGAATTTCACAGCCTTCATTCATTTCCTCTCTTGAATGTTAAAATTTTATGAAATTAAATTTCGGCTTGTGAATATTCTTGTATCCAGGAGTTTCAAGGCTAGCTATTATACATTCTTACCAGGAACGAAATCTAGTTATCAGATTCCAAGTTCATGAAATGTTGAAAGATTTAAGACATTTTTCAATTCTTTTTAGGAGCCAACAAACAGTCTGACGTTGGCTTTGTAATCTCAGTTGATACTCGAGACGAGTTGAACCGTCAACTTGACTTACTGAGGCAAATTGTTGAAAAGTTGAGGAACCAATACGTGTCCAAGAGATTCATGTTCTCGCTTACCCAACAAAATAATCCAAAAGTTTTGAAGAAGTTGACAGATTATCGAGTCAAGGATGACCCAGAGGACTCTTTTAACCGCATGATGGATTTCTTACGCAAATCAGTCGTTGTAAGTCTGATAAGAATATTTTTACTAGATCCAGTTGCTTTGAACGTTCTCTGTTTAGTAGTTAAATACTGCTCTCAAGTCTCCATATTTCCAACCTTTTTTAATATCTTTTTTGACTCGAAAAAGTCCTCTGACCCCTTCAGTTAGTTGCGTTTCCCATGTTATGGAGACTACACTGTGAGTCCTTTAGAAGTTTATTATACAGTGAAGTTACCAAATTTCGAAAAAATTGTAATCTAAAAGGTTTGAGTTATATAAACTCCGCTCTACTGAATTTTCTCTTTTCATTTTTCAGATGAACTTTGGTTCAAAACAACTTCTCCGGGCTATCCAGCTCTCCGAACAATCTTTGAACACTGGATCAGGAGATCTGAAAAAGATGGTCATTTTTCTGACCGATCCACCAACGAAAACCGTCAAGGAATACATCAAACGACTTCAAGATCAAAACATCCAAGTTTCTGTTATTGCTCTATCCCCACCACTCTCCGAAAAAAATTTGAAGGGCCTGGACCCTAGAGTTGACGTCATCATTACGTCAGGCGATAATGGAAAAAGCGTTGTTGATGGAACTGAAATTTTCATTCGCTCGGGTAAGACTGATTTCTGAATGTTACGTTTTTTTCTTTATATTATTATTATTTTCATTATTAAGTCAAAAAAGGAAGGCTAACGTCAGGTGTCTCGATTAAAGCAGGTTTTGTTGACAATGCATAATATGCAGAATATGTTGTCAAACTTATGCTTGTGTGGTGCGAAAGGCGAAAAAAGTTGTATATTATTTTGTTTTAAAATGCTGTGTAAGCATTTCGTAAAGTATACCCTTTGAATTGTCAACGTATAAGTAAGAACCAATTTTTACTACATATACATCGCCAAAATCGTTGGTAACTCGGACATATTCTACACGGGTATATATATAACAGGTGGTTTTGAAGGCATTTAGAATAAAGGGGATTGTAAGCTATATAAAACGAGCTATTAAAGAACTTCTATGAAGAAAAAATGTTCAAAGATTCAACTGGTTAATTTTTTTAAAGAAACAAAACTAAGTAAAGGCTGTGGCACTTAAATGGTTAAAAAAGCTTGAAGTTTATTTATCTTTTCAGCTTGTTTTGTATGGGGTGCCGTATGTTGCAAAAATTATTTTATGTAGAACATGGCCAGTGGATTGCTAAAGTTTCAAAAATAAAGAAAACATTCAAAATGCCGGTGAACAAGCTTTGACCATTGATTTTAGTCAATTTGAGAGTACTGATTCCGAATTTGAATGTTACCAAGCTTGAAACCCGCAGTTTTTGCGTAATTTGCAATTTTTTGCGTTTTTAGGCAAAATTGTAAGCCCTGAAAATTATTTTTTGGGGGTCTACAAAATCGGAAAAAGACCTATACCACATGATAGAGCTCTTCAAACTGAGCAAAAAAATGTATTATATCAAAGTCCCAACTTTTCTAGATCAAAAGTGATAGACGAAAAAACAGGTTTCTTGAATTTCTCGAGCTGAACTTTATATTTTTTCACGAAATTTTGGACATTGATGCACAATGACAATATCTAAAATGTGATGGAGCCTGATTTTTGAAAAGATAAAATTTTGCCCAAAAATACCGGAATTATGCCGTATAAACCGGTTTGTTGCCATTTTCTCGAGATTTCATTATTCGTTTTTCCCGATTGTTTGCACAAAAAAGATATTTGCAATGCCCTAAATGAGGTCGATTCGGACTTTTGAGAAAAATTTCTTTCCGACCAGAAATGCCGGAAGTATGCCGTAAATCGCCGTTTTTGCAGATTTTAATTGAGCTTTTTGTTTTTCCTTATATTTCTTTGTTTTTCACACAAAACATTATTGATAACAATGCCACCATCAAGCATGTTTCAATTGTCAATAAAAGTGATTTTCGCAACCGGAACTTTCTATTTCTTTTTTCCCTACTCCCCTTCCCTCTCCCCCCATTAACAATCAATGATGAAATTTAATTCACTTTCGCTAACCGCTATATTTTCTGATGGATGGATGGTTTTTATATTTCTCCTTATTACTATCTAATTTTCATCATCAGGTAAGTCCATTCTCAGCATCTAGCTTGTTGGCCGATATTTTGAAATCGGCTTAATTTAAATTATTGACCCTGCATTTTTCTTAACCATCTCGTTAATACACTTCTTTTGAGAGGTTTAACATTTTTGAGATCACAGGAAGAAGACTAATAATGGGTCTGTAATAAACACAGTGATGATAATGATGCAGTCGATTATCTTAAATTTCCAGGAAATTTCATAATGGCTCAAGGCTACTTTTGGTCAGCACCTCTTAAACCGAGTTTAATTAAATTAGGATTTTAGTTAGCCAAGTATACTTGAAAACTGACGGGTAAACGCTTGGGCGTGACGACAAACAAGACACGTGCGAGGTGGAGGTTGGCCGTACTTTTCCTTCACAGCAAGTGTCACTAAGCAAGTTTTTAAGTTGGTTAATTTTTTACGGTCAACCTTCATGGAATAGGTGGAAATTCAGCTGGGCGCTCCGTGTTCGTTGATGGCTGTCTTTACGGTTCCCGACGGAATACCTCCCGTCAGATCCTAATGCTGTTCATTATTCTTTGGAGTGATGACGTAATGTTTTGGTGTCAAAGAAACACATTTCAATACAGGTTAACTGTATTTACCGTATCAAAAAGCAATGTTATTTCAAAGTCTGACCTCAAATCAAAATTGCACTAAAACCATTTCACACCATTCGATTTGCTTAGTTTAATGAAGTTCGAGTGCCATCGAAAAAGCTAAATTCGTCCGTCCTTGAATGAATGATTTTATCTATTGAATCGTATCACGATTAGTCTTGTTTATTTTGTTTTAATTTGTAAATCATTTGGCATTTGAAGCCCGATGTCCACTTTCGTACGCGCGAAAGATTTTTATTAACCTTTTTTGCCTGAAGAAAAGATTACGTCATAAAAAAGTTTCGCGCGAACAAAAAAAAAGTTGAAGGAAGTTCAACTTTTTCAAACGTTACGTCAATTTTGACCAATGGAATTGCTTCATTTTTCAATCAACCAATGACGTTACAAATACCGTGAAAAGTTTCGCGCGCTTCGCGCGGCCTTAAGGCAAGGTTAATTTGATTAGTTCTTTTCCGGACAACGCTACTCAGAGAAACGTAAGCAAAATAGAACATAAGGATAAGATAACTTCGTGCCTTAATGATGGTTCTGATTCTGTCTTGTTTTACATCGCGATTTTTAATATCCCAACCTATAAACATTACTTATGTCAACTTTGTGAAATTCAAGATTACAAGCCTATTTTTTAGCCCTGTAGAAGCCTAGTACATATGTCTTAACCGATTTTTAAGAGCCAGAAACGACGTTTCACAACCTTGTGATTTGCTTATTTTTTCATTTGTGAAATGCAAGTTTCCCGCGACACTTTCTAGAAATACGACAGTTTTTAGGAACGCGACAATTTCTGGGAACGCGACACTTTTTGTGAACGTGACAACTTTAAAGAAATCTCGACAACTTGAAAAAAATCACAACAACTTGAAAGAAATCTCGACAGCTTTAAAGAAATTTCGACAGCTTTCGGAAGACCATTCTCGGCTTCCATATTTAACCATAGACGCACGCGTCTTTTCAGATCATCTATGTACTCATTTGGAGCTTTTTAGCAAAGAGAGATAGAGAAAGAGGGAAAAAGTGAAACGAAATCGAAAGTAAAAATTACATTGGCGGTGTCTTTGAACTTTAAACGCACATATCAAAATTCTTTGATATGCGCGTTTAAATTTTTTTTTTCTAAGTTCGATAAACGCCGGCGTTTAACATTAAACGCGGGCGTATAGATTAAACGTCCGCGTCTCACTAGAGATCTTATGGTTTGAGACGCGCGCGTATAAAGTTATACGCCGGCATTTAGTGTTAAACTCCACTTTTTCAACAAGTGAGTACCAAGCTTATTAGATCGTAAAACATTCGGGATTCACAAATTCCTAACCTGAGATTAGATTGTGGTTGTTTTCTGCCCACCACGCTGAAGCTCTAAAGGGATGGGTGAAAACATAACAATCTGACGAATATGCAATCTCGAAATCGCAAGGACCGCGTTCGTCTAAAAGGACTGGGGATGACAACAAAGTTGCGTGATTGTGTTTATGAATAGTGCGCCGTATCAGTTTTTTACTTTCTGGCGCACAACAAGATTCTTGTTGTAAAATTTTCCGCGGGAGGACTATTTTCCTCAGATGTATAATTTTCA